>NW_027473454.1:184140-294976 GCF_050947335.1 Megachile rotundata | reverse complement strand
ATTACTCTTATTATTATCAATCTAACTCATATTATTAGCCATATTATGCTTACATGATCGATAGAACGACAAATACTATACTTATTACTCTTATTATTATCAATCCAACTCATATTATTACCCGTATTATGCTGATATGATCGATAGAACGACATTCACTATACTTATTACACTCACTATTATCAATCTAACTAATATTATTAACCATATTAAGCAGATATGATCGATAGAACGACAATTACTATACTTATTACTCTTATTATTATCTTTCTAACTCATATTATTAACCATATTATGCAGATATGATCGATAGAACTACAATTACTATACTCATTACTCTTATTATTATCAATCTAACTCATATTATTAGCCATATTATGCTTATATGATCGATAGAACGACAATTACTATACTTATTACTCATATTATTATCAATCTAACTCATATTATTAGCCATATTGTGATTACATGAGCGATAGAACGACAATTACTATATTTATTACACTCACTATTATCAATCTAACTCATATTATTAACCATATTATGCAGATATGATCGATAGAACGACAATTACTATACTCATTACTCTTATTATTATCAATCTAACTCATGCTATTAGCCATATTATGGTTATATGATCGATATAACGACAATTATAATACTTATTACTCTTATTATTATCATCTAACTCATATTATTAACCATATTATGCAGATATGATCGATAGAACGACAATTACTATACTTATTGCTCTTATTATTATCATTCTAACTCATATTATTAGCCTTATTATGCTTATATGATCGATAGAACGACAACTACTGTACTTATTACTCTTATTATTATCAATATAACTCATATTATTAGCCATATTATGCTTATATGATCGATAGAACGAGAATTACTATACTCACTACTCTTAGTATTATCAATCTAACTCATATTATTAGCCATATTATGGTTATATGATCGATAGAACTACAATTACTATACTCATTACTCTTATTATTATCAATCCAACTTATGCTATTAGCCATATTATGGTTATATGATCGATATAACGACAATTACTATACTTATTACTCTTATTATTATCAATCTAACTCATATTATTAAACATATTATGCAGATATGATCGATAGAACGACAATTACTATACTTATTACTCTTATTATTATCAATCTAACTCATATTATTAACCGTATTATGCAGATATGATCGATAGAACTACAATTACTATACTCATTACTCTTATTACTATCAATCTAACTCATATTATTAGCCATATTATGCTTATATGATCGATAGAACGACAATTACTATACTCACTACTCTTAGTATTATCAATCTAACTCATATTATTAGCCATATTATGCTTATATTATCGATAGAACGACAATTACTATACTTATTACTGTTATTATTATCAATCTAACTCATATTATTAGCCATATTATGCTTATATGATCGATAGTACGACAATTACTATACTCATTGCTCTTATTATTATCAATCTAACTCATATTATTAACCATATTATGCAATTATGATCGACAGAACGACAATTACTATACTTATTACACTTATTATTATCAATCTAACTCATATTATTCGCCATATTATGCTTATATGATCGATAGAACGACAATTACTATACTCATTGCTCTTATTATTATCAATCTAACTCATATTATTAACCATATTAAGCAGATATGATCGATAGAACGACAATTACTATACTTATTACTCTTATTATTATCTTTCTAACTCATATTATTAACCATATTATGCAGATATGATCGATAGAACTACAATTGCTATACTCATTACTCTTATTATTATCAATCTAACTCATATTATTAGCCATATTATGCTTATATGATCGATAGAACGACAATTACTATACTTATTACTCATATTATTATCAATCTAACTCATATTATTGGCCATATTGTGGTTACATGAGCGATAGAAGGACAATTACTATATTTATTACACTCACTATTATCAATCTAACTCATATTATCAACCATATTATGCAGATATGATCGATAGAACGACAATTACTATACTCATTACTCTTATTATTATCAATCTAACTCATGCTATTAGCCATATTATGGTTATATGATCGATATAACGACAATTACTATACTTATTACTCTTATTATTATCAATCTAACTCATATTATTAACCATATTATGCAGATATGATCGATAGAACGACAATTACTATACTTATTACTCTTATTATTATCAATCTAACTCATATTATTAGCCATATTATGCTTATATGATCGATAGAACGACAATTACTATACTCATTACTCTTATTATTATCAATCTAACTCATATTATTAGCCATATTATGCTTACATGATCGATAGAACGACAAATACTATACTTATTACTCTTATTATTATCAATCCAACTCATATTATTACCCGTATTATGCTGATATGATCGATAGAACGACATTCACTATACTTATTACACTCACTATTATCAATCTAACTAATATTATTAACCATATTAAGCAGATATGATCGATAGAACGACAATTACTATACTTATTACTCTTATTATTATCTTTCTAACTCATATTATTAACCATATTATGCAGATATGATCGATAGAACTACAATTACTATACTCATTACTCTTATTATTATCAATCTAACTCATATTATTAGCCATATTATGCTTATATGATCGATAGAACGACAATTACTATACTTATTACTCATATTATTATCAATCTAACTCATATTATTAGCCATATTGTGATTACATGAGCGATAGAACGACAATTACTATATTTATTACACTCACTATTATCAATCTAACTCATATTATTAACCATATTATGCAGATATGATCGATAGAACGACAATTACTATACTCATTACTCTTATTATTATCAATCTAACTCATGCTATTAGCCATATTATGGTTATATGATCGATATAACGACAATTATAATACTTATTACTCTTATTATTATCAATCTAACTCATATTATTAACCATATTATGCAGATATGATCGATAGAACGACAATTACTATACTTATTGCTCTTATTATTATCATTCTAACTCATATTATTAGCCTTATTATGCTTATATGATCGATAGAACGACAACTACTGTACTTATTACTCTTATTATTATCAATATAACTCATATTATTAGCCATATTATGCTTATATGATCGATAGAACGAGAATTACTATACTCACTACTCTTAGTATTATCAATCTAACTCATATTATTAGCCATATTATGGTTATATGATCGATAGAACTACAATTACTATACTCATTACTCTTATTATTATCAATCCAACTTATGCTATTAGCCATATTATGGTTATATGATCGATATAACGACAATTACTATACTTATTACTCTTATTATTATCAATCTAACTCATATTATTAAACATATTATGCAGATATGATCGATAGAACGACAATTACTATACTTATTACTCTTATTATTATCAATCTAACTCATATTATTAACCGTATTATGCAGATATGATCGATAGAACTACAATTACTATACTCATTACTCTTATTACTATCAATCTAACTCATATTATTAGCCATATTATGCTTATATGATCGATAGAACGACAATTACTATACTCACTACTCTTAGTATTATCAATCTAACTCATATTATTAGCCATATTATGCTTATATTATCGATAGAACGACAATTACTATACTTATTACTGTTATTATTATCAATCTAACTCATATTATTAGCCATATTATGCTTATATGATCGATAGTACGACAATTACTATACTCATTGCTCTTATTATTATCAATCTAACTCATATTATTAACCATATTATGCAATTATGATCGACAGAACGACAATTACTATACTTATTACACTTATTATTATCAATCTAACTCATATTATTCGCCATATTATGCTTATATGATCGATAGAACGACAATTACTATACTCATTGCTCTTATTATTATCAATCTAACTCATATTATTAGCCATGTTATGCTTATATGATCGATAGAACGACAAATACTATACTTATTACTCTTATTATTATCAATCCAACTCATATTATTACCCGTATTATGCTGATATGATCGATAGAACGACATTCACTATACTTATTACACTCACTATTATCAATCTAACTCATATTATTAACCATATTAAGCAGATATGATCGATAGAACGACAATTACTATACTTATTACTCTTATTATTATCTTTCTAACTCATATTATTAACCATATTATGCAGATATGATCGATAGAACTACAATTACTATACTCATTACTCTTATTATTATCAATCTAACTCATATTATTAGCCATATTATGCTTATATGATCGATAGAACGACAATTACTATACTTATTACTCATATTATTATCAATCTAACTCATATTATTGGCCATATTGTGGTTACATGAGCGATAGAAGGACAATTACTATATTTATTACACTCACTATTATCAATCTAACTCATATTATCAACCATATTATGCAGATATGATCGATAGAACGACAATTACTATACTCATTACTCTTATTATTATCAATCTAACTCATGCTATTAGCCATATTATGGTTATATGATCGATATAACGACAATTACTATACTTATTACTCTTATTATTATCAATCTAACTCATATTATTAACCATATTATGCAGATATGATCGATAGAACGACAATTACTATACTTATTACTCTTATTATTATCAATCTAACTCATATTATTAGCCATATTGTGCTTATATGATCGATAGAACGACAATTACTATACTTATTACTCTTATTATTATAAATCTAACTCATATTATTACCCATATTATGCTGATATGATCGATAGAACGACATTCACTATACTTATTACACTCACTATTATCAATCTAACTCATATTATTAACCATATTATGCAGATATGATCGATAGAACGACAATTACTATACTTATTACTCTTATTATTATCATTCTAACTCATATTATTAACCGCATTATGCAGATATGATCGATAGAACTACAATTACTATACTCATTACTCTTATTACTATCAATCTAATTCATATTATTAGCCATATTATGCTTATATGATCGATAGAACGACAATTACTATACTCACTACTCTTAGTATTATCAATCTAACTCATATTATTAGCCATATTATGCTTATATTATGGATAGAACGACAATTACTATACTTATTACTGTTATTATTGTCAATCTAACTCATATTATTAGCCATATTATGCTTATATGATCGATAGTACGACAATTACTATACTCATTGCTCTTATTATTATCAATCTAACTCATATTACTAACCATATTATGCAATTATGATCGACAGAACGACAATTACTATACTTATTACACTTATTATTATCAATCTAACTCATATTATTAGCCATATTATGCTTATATGATCGATAGAACGACAATTACTATACTTATTACTCATATTATTATCAATCTAACTCATATTATTAGCCATATTGTGATTACATGAGCGATTAGAACGACAATTACTATATTTATTACACTCACTATTATCAATCTAACTCATATTATTAACCATATTATGCAGATATGATCTATAGAACGACAATTACTATACTCATTACTCTTATTATTATCAATCTAACTCATGCTATTAGCCATATTATGGTTATATGATCGATATAACGACAATTACTATACTTATTACTCTTATTATTATCAATCTAACTCATATTATTAACCATATTATGCAGATATGAATCGATAGAACGACAATTACCATACTTATTACTCTTATTATTATCAATCTAACTCATATTATTAGCCATATTGTGCTTATATGATCGATAGAACGACAATTACTATACTTATTACTCTTATTATTATAAATCTAACTCATATTATTACCCATATTATGCTGATATGATCGATAGAACGACATTCACTATACTTATTACACTCACTATTATCAATCTAACTCATATTATTAACCATATTATGCAGATATGATCGATAGAACGACAATTACTATACTTATTACTCTTATTATTATCATTCTAACTCATATTATTAACCGTATTATGCAGATATGATCGATAGAACTACAATTACTATACTCATTACTCTTATTATTATCAATCTAACTCATATTATTAGCCATATTATGCTTATATGATCGATAGAACGACAATTACTATACTCACTACTCTTAGTATTATCAATCTAACTCATATTATTAGCCATATTATGCTTATATTATCGATAGAACGACAATTACTGTACTTATTACTGTTATTATTATCAATCTAACTCATATTATTAGCCATATTATGCTTATATGATCGATAGTACGACAATTACTATACTCATTGCTCCTATTATTATCAATCTAACTCATATTATTAACCATATTATGCAATTATGATCGACAGAACGACAATTACTATACTTATTACACTTATTATTATCCATCTAACTCATATTATTAGCCATATTATGCTTATATGATCGATAGAACGACAATTACTATACTCATTACTCTTATTATTATCAATCTAACTCATATTATTAGCCATATTATGCTTATATGATCGATAGAACGACAATTACTATACTCACTACTCTTAGTATTATCAATCTAACTCATATTATTAGCCATATTATGCTTATATTATCGATAGAACGACAATTACTATACTTATTACTGTTATTATTATCAATCTAACTCATATTATTAACCATATTATGCAATTATGATCGACAGAACGACAATTACTATACTTATTACACTTATTATTATCAATCTAACTCATATTATTAGCCATATTATGCTTATATGATCGATAGAACAACAATTACTATACTCATTACTCTTATTATTATCAATCTAACTCATATTATTAGCCATATTATGCTTATATGATCGATAGAACGACAACTACTATACTCACTACTCTTAGTATTATCAATCTAACTCATATTATTAGCCATATTATGCTTATATTATCGATAGAACGACAATTACTATACTTATTACTGTTATTATTATCAATCTAACTCATATTATTAGCCATATTGTGCTTATATGAGCGATAGAACTACAATTACTATATTTATTACACTCACTATTATCAATCTAACTCATATTATTAACCATATTATGCAGATATGATCGATAGAACGACAATTACTATACTCATTACTCTTATTATTATCAATCTAACTCATGCTATTAGCCATATTATGGTTATATCATCGATAGAACGACAATTACTATACTCACTACTCTTAGTATTATCAATCTAACTCATATTATTAGCCATATTATGCTTATATTATCGATAGAACGACAATTACTATACTTATTACTGTTAGTATTATCAATATAACTCATATTATTAGCCATATTATGCTTATATGATCGATAGAATGAGAATTACTATACTCACTACTCTTAGTATTATCACTCTAACTCATATTATTAGCCATATTATGCTCATATGATCGAGAGAACAACAATTACTATACTTATTACTCTTATTATTATCAATCTAACTCATATTATTAGCCATATTATGCTTATATGATCGACAGAATGAGAATTACTATACTCACTACTCTTAGTATTATCACTCTAACTCATATTATTAGCCTTATTATGCTTATATGATCGATAAAACGACAACTACTGTACTTATTACTCTTATTATTATCAATATAACTCATATTATTAGCCATATTATGCTTATATGATCGATAGAACGAGAATTACTATACTCACTACTCTTAGTATTATCAATCTAACTCATATTATTAGCCATATTATGGTTATATGATCGATAGAACTACAATTACTATACTCATTACTCTTATTATTATCAATCCAACTCATGCTATTAGCCATATTATGGTTATATGATCGATATAACGACAATTACTATACTTATTACTCTTATTATTATCAATCTAACTCATATTATTAAACATATTATGCGGATATGATCGATAGAACGACAATTACTATACTTATTACTCTTATTATTATCAATCTAACTCATATTATTAGCCATATTGTGCTTATATGATCGATAGAACGACAATTACTATACTTATTACTCTTACTATTATCAATCTAACTCATATTATTAACCATATTATGCAGATATGATCGATAGAACGACAATTACTATACTTCTTACACTTATTATTATCAATCTAACTCATATTATTAGTCATATTATGCTTATATGATCGATAGTACGACAATTACTATACTCATTACTCTTATTATTATCAATCTAACTCATATTATTAACCATATTATGCAGATATGATCGATAGAACGACAATTAATATACTTATTACTCTTATTATTATAAACCTAACTCATATTATTAGCCATATTATGCTTATATGATCGATAGAAGGAGAATTACTATACTTATTACTCTTATTATTATAAATCTAACTCATATTATTACCCATATTATGCTGATATGATCGATAGAACGACATTCACTATACTTATTACACTCACTATTATCAATCTAACTCATATTATTAACCATATTATGCAGATATGATCGATAGAACGACAATTACTATACTTATTACTCTTATTATTATCATTCTAACTCATATTATTAACCGCATTATCAGATATGATCGATAGAACTACAGTTACTATACTCATTACTCTTATTACTATCAATCTAACTCATATTATTAGACATATTATGCTTATATGATCGATAGAACGACAATTACTATACTCACTACTCTTAGTATTATCAATCTAACTCATATTATTAGCCATATTATGCTTATATTATGGATAGAACGACAATTACTATACTTATTACTGTTATTATTATCAATCTAACTCATATTATTAGCCATATTATGCTTATATGATCGATAGTACGACAATTACTATACTCATTGCTCTTATTATTATCAATCTAACTCATATTATTAACCATATTATGCAATTATGATCGACAGAACGACAATTACTATACTTATTACACTTATTATTATCAATCTAACTCATATTATTAGCCATATTATGCTTATATGATCGATAGAACGACAATTACTATACTTATTACTCTTATTATTATCAATCTAACTCATATTATTAACCATATTATGCAATTATGATCGACAGAACGACAATTACTATACTTATTACACTTATTATTATCAATCTAACTCATATTATTAGCCATATTATGCTTATATGATCGATAGAACGACAATTACTATACTTATTACTCATATTATTATCAATCTAACTCATATTATTAGCCATATTGTGATTACATGAGCGATAGAACGACAATTACTATATTTATTACACTCACTATTATCAATCTAACTCATATTATTAACCATATTATGCAGATATGATGGATAGAACGACAATTACTATACTCATTACTCTTATTATTATCAATCTAACTCATATTATTAGCCATATTATGCTTATATGATCGATAGAACGACAATTACTATACTCATTACTCTTATTATTATCAATCTAACTCATATTATTAGCCATATTATGCTTACATGATCGATAGAACGACAAATACTATACTTATTACTCTTATTATTATCAATCCAACTCATATTATTACCCGTATTATGCTGATATGATCGATAGAACGACATTCACTATACTTATTACACTCACTATTATCAATCTAACTAATATTATTAACCATATTAAGCAGATATGATCGATAGAACGACAATTACTATACTTATTACTCTTATTATTATCTTTCTAACTCATATTATTAACCATATTATGCAGATATGATCGATAGAACTACAATTACTATACTCATTACTCTTATTATTATCAATCTAACTCATATTATTAGCCATATTATGCTTATATGATCGATAGAACGACAATTACTATACTTATTACTCATATTATTATCAATCTAACTCATATTATTAGCCATATTGTGATTACATGAGCGATAGAACGACAATTACTATATTTATTACACTCACTATTATCAATCTAACTCATATTATTAACCATATTATGCAGATATGATCGATAGAACGACAATTACTATACTCATTGCTCCTATTATTATCAATCTAACTCATATTATTAACCATATTATGCAATTATGATCGATAGAACGACAATTACTATACTCACTACTCTTAGTATTATCAATCTAACTCATATTATTAGCCATATTATGCTTATATTATGGATAGAACGACAATTACTATACTTATTACTGTTATTATTATCAATCTAACTCATATTATTAGCCATATTATGCTTATATGATCGATAGTACGACAATTACTATACTCATTGCTCTTATTATTATCAATCTAACTCATATTATTAACCATATTATGCAATTATGATCGACAGAACGACAATTACTATACTTATTACACTTATTATTATCAATCTAACTCATATTATTAGCCATATTATGCAGATATGATCGATAGAACGACAATTACTATACTTATTACTCTTATTATTATCATTCTAACTCATATTATTAACCGTATTATGCAGATGTGATCGATAGAACTACAATTACTATACTCATTACTCTTATTACTATCAATCTAACTCATATTATTAGCCATATTATGCTTATATGATCGATAGAACGACAATTACTATACTCACTACTCTTAGTATTATCAATCTAACTCATATTATTAGCCATATTATGCTTATATTATCGATAGAACGACAATTACTATACATATTACTGTTATTATTATCAATCTAACTCATATTATTAGCCATATTATGCTTATATGATCGATAGTACGACAATTACTATACTCATTGCTCTTATTATTATCAATCTAACTCATATTATTAACCATATTATGCAATTATGATCGACAGAACGACAATTACTGTACTTATTACACTTATTATTATCAATCTAACTCATATTATTCGCCATATTATGCTTATATGATCGATAGAACGACAATTACTATACTCCTTACTCTTATTATTATCAATCTAACTCATATTATTAGTCATATTATGCTTATATGATCGATAGAACGACAAATACTATACTTATTACTCTTATTATTATCAATCCAACTCATATTATTACCCGTATTATGCTGATATGATCGATAGAACGACATTCACTATACTTATTACACTCACTATTATCAATCTAACTCATATTATTAACCATATTAAGCAGATATGATCGATAGAACGACAATTACTATACTTATTACTCTTATTATTATCTTTCTAACTCATATTATTAGCCATATTATGCTTATATGATCGATAGAACGACAATTACTATACTTATTACTCATATTATTATCAATCTAACTCATATTATTAGCCATATTGTGGTTACATGAGCGATAGAACGACAATTACTATATTTATTACACTCACTATTATCAATCTAACTCATATTATCAACCATATTATGCAGATATGATCGATACAACGACAATTACTATACTCGTTACTCTTATTATTATCAATCTAACTCATGCTATTAGCCATATTATGGTTATATGATCGATATAACGACAATTACTATACTTATTACTCTTATTATTATCAATCTAACTCATATTATTAACCATATTATGCAGATATGATCGATCGAACGACAATTACTATACTTATTACTCTTATTATTATCAATCTAACTCATATTATTAGCCATATTATGCAGATATGATCGATAGAACTACAATTACTATACTCATTACTCTTATTATTATCAATCTAACTCATATTATTAGCCATATTATGCTTATATGATCGATAGAACGACAATTACTATACTTATTACTCATATTATTATCAATCTAACTCTTATTATTAGCCATATTGTGATTACATGAGCGATAGAACGACAATTACTATATTTATTACACTCACTATTATCAATCTAACTCATATTATTAACCATATTATGCAGATATGATCGATAGAACGACAATTACTATACTCATTGCTCCTATTATTATCAATCTAACTCATATTATTAACCATATTATGCAATTATGATCGATAGAACGACAATTACTATACTCACTACTCTTAGTATTATCAATCTAACTCATATTATTAGCCATATTATGCTTATATTATGGATAGAACGACAATTACTATACTTATTACTGTTATTATTATCAATCTAACTCATATTATTAGCCATATTATGCTTATATGATCGATAGTACGACAATTACTATACTCATTGCTCTTATTATTATCAATCTAACTCATATTATTAACCATATTATGCAATTATGATCGACAGAACGACAATTACTATACTTATTACACTTATTATTATCAATCTAACTCATATTATTAGCCATATTATGCAGATATGATCGATAGAACGACAATTACTATACTTATTACTCTTATTATTATCATTCTAACTCATATTATTAACCGTATTATGCAGATGTGATCGATAGAACTGCAATTACTATACTCATTACTCTTATTACTATCAATCTAACTCATATTATTAGCCATATTATGCTTATATGATCGATAGAACGACAATTACTATACTCACTACTCTTAGTATTATCAATCTAACTCATATTATTAGCCATATTATGCTTATATTATCGATAGAACGACAATTACTATACATATTACTGTTATTATTATCAATCTAACTCATATTATTAGCCATATTATGCTTATATGATCGATAGTACGACAATTACTATACTCATTGCTCTTATTATTATCAATCTAACTCATATTATTAACCATATTATGCAATTATGATCGACAGAACGACAATTACTATACTTATTACACTTATTATTATCAATCTAACTCATATTATTCGCCATATTATGCTTATATGATCGATAGAACGACAATTACTATACTCCTTACTCTTATTATTATCAATCTAACTCATATTATTAGTCATATTATGCTTATATGATCGATAGAACGACAAATACTATACTTATTACTCTTATTATTATCAATCCAACTCATATTATTACCCGTATTATGCTGATATGATCGATAGAACGACATTCACTATACTTATTACACTCACTATTATCAATCTAACTCATATTATTAACCATATTAAGCAGATATGATCGATAGAACGACAATTACTATACTTATTACTCTTATTATTATCTTTCTAACTCATATTATTAACCATATTATGCAGATATGATCGATAGAACTACAATTACTATACTCATTACTTTTATTATTATCAATCTAACTCATATTATTAGCCATATTATGCTTATATGATCGATAGAACGACAATTACTATACTTATTACTCATATTATTATCAATCTAACTCATATTATTAGCCATATTGTGGTTACATGAGCGATAGAACGACAATTACTATATTTATTACACTCACTATTATCAATCTAACTCATATTATCAACCATATTATGCAGATATGATCGATACAACGACAATTACTATACTCGTTACTCTTATTATTATCAATCTAACTCATGCTATTAGCCATATTATGGTTATATGATCGATATAACGACAATTACTATACTTATTACTCTTATTATTATCAATCTAACTCATATTATTAACCATATTATGCAGATATGATCGATCGAACGACAATTACTATACTTATTACTCTTATTATTATCAATCTAACTCATATTATTAGCCATATTGTGCTTATATGATCGATAGAACGACAATTACTATACTTATTACTCTTATTATTATAAATCTAACTCATATTATTACCCATATTATGCTGATATGATCGATAGAACGACATTCACTATACTTATTACACTCACTATTATCAATCTAACTCATATTATTAACCATATTATGCAGATATGATCGATAGAACGACAATTACTATACTTATTACTCTTATTATTATCATTCTAACTCATATTATTAACCGCATTATGCAGATATGATCGATGGAACTACAATTACTATACTCATTACTCTTATTACTATCAATCTAACTCATATTATTAGCCATATTATGCTTATATGATCGATAGAACGACAATTACTATACTCACTACTCTTAGTATTATCAATCTAACTCATATTATTAGCCATATTATGCTTATATTATGGATAGAACGACAATTACTATACTTATTACTGTTATTATTATCAATCTAACTCATATTATTAGCCATATTATGCTTATATGATCGATAGTACGACAATTACTATACTCATTGCTCCTATTATTATCAATCTAACTCATATTATTAACCATATTATGCAATTATGATCGACAGAACGACAATTACTATACTTATTACACTTATTATTATCCATCTAACTCATATTATTAGCCATATTATGGTTATATCATCGATAGAACGACAATTACTATACTCACTACTCTTAGTATTATCAATCTAACTCATATTATTAGCCATATTATGCTTATATTATCGATAGAACGACAATTACTATACTTATTACTGTTAGTATTATCAATATAACTCATATTATTAGCCATATTATGCTTATATGATCGATAGAATGAGAATTACTATACTCACTACTCTTAGTATTATCACTCTAACTCATATTATTAGCCATATTATGCTCATATGATCGAGAGAACAACAATTACTATACTTATTACTCTTATTATTATCAATCTAACTCATATTATTAGCCATATTATGCTTATATGATCGACAGAATGAGAATTACTATACTCACTACTCTTAGTATTATCACTCTAACTCATATTATTAGCCTTATTATGCTTATATGATCGATAGAACGACAACTACTGTACTTATTACTCTTATTATTATCAATATAACTCATATTATTAGCCATATTATGCTTATATGATCGATAGAACGAGAATTACTATACTCACTAATCTTAGTATTATCAATCTAACTCATATTATTAGCCATATTATGGTTATATGATCGATAGAACTACAATTACTATACTCATTACTCTTATTATTATCAATCCAACTCATGCTATTAGCCATATTATGGTTATATGATCGATATAACGACAATTACTATACTTATTACTCTTATTATTATCAATCTAACTCATATTATTAAACATATTATGCAGATATGATCGATAGAACGACAATTACTATACTTATTACTCTTATTATTATCAATCTAACTCATATTATTAGCCATATTGTGCTTATATGATCGATAGAACGACAATTACTATACTTATTACTCTTACTATTATCAATCTAACTCATATTATTAACCATATTATGCAGATATGATCGATAGAACGACAATTACTATACTTATTACTCTTATTATTATAAACCTAACTCATATTATTAGCCATATTATGCTTATATGATCGATAGAGGGAGAATTACTATACTTATTACTCTTATTATTATAAATCTAACTCATATTATTACCCATATTATGCTGATATGATCGATAGAACGACATTCACTATACTTATTACACTCACTATTATCAATCTAACTCATATTATTAACCATATTATGCAGATATGATCGATAGAACGACAATTACTATACTTATTACTCTTATTATTATCATTCTAACTCATATTATTAACCGCATTATGCAGATATGATCGATAGAACTACAGTTACTATACTCATTACTCTTATTACTATCAATCTAACTCATATTATTAGCCATATTATGCTTATATGATCGATAGAACGACAATTACTATACTCACTACTCTTATTATTATCAATCTAGCTCATATTATTAGCCATATTATGCTTATATTATGGATAGAACGACAATTACTATACTTATTACTGTTATTATTATCAATCTAACTCATATTATTAGCCATATTATGCTTATATGATCGATAGTACGACAATTACTATACTCATTGCTCTTATTATTATCAATCTAACTCATATTATTAACCATATTATGCAATTATGATCGACAGAACGACAATTACTATACTTATTACACTTATTATTATCAATCTAACTCATATTATTAGCCATATTATGCTTATATGATCGATAGAACGACAATTACTATACTTATTACTCATATTATTATCAATCTAACTCATATTATTAGCCATATTGTGATTACATGAGCGATAGAACGACAATTACTATATTTATTACACTCACTATTATCAATCTAACTCATATTATTAACCATATTATGCAGATATGATCGATAGAACGACAATTACTATACTCATTACTCTTATTATTATCAATCTAACTCATATTATTAGCCATATTATGCTTATATGATCGATAGAACGACAATTACTATACTCATTACTCTTATTATTATCAATCTAACTCATATTATTAGCCATATTATGCTTATATGATCGATAGAACGACAAATACTATACTTATTACTCTTATTATTATCAATCCAACTCATATTATTACCCGTATTATGCTGATATGATCGATAGAACGACATTCACTATACTTATTACACTCACTATTATCAATCTAACTAATATTATTAACCATATTAAGCAGATATGATCGATAGAACGACAATTACTATACTTATTACTCTTATTATTATCTTTCTAACTCATATTATTAACCATATTATGCAGATATGATCGATAGAACTACAATTACTATACTCATTACTCTTATTATTATCAATCTAACTCATATTATTAGCCATATTATGCTTATATGATCGATAGAACGACAATTACTATACTTATTACTCATATTATTATCAATCTAACTCATATTATTAGCCATATTGTGATTACATGAGCGATAGAACGACAATTACTATATTTATTACACTCACTATTATCAATCTAACTCATATTATTAACCATATTATGCAGATATGATCGATAGAACGACAATTACTATACTCATTACTCTTATTATTATCAATCTAACTCATGCTATTAGCCATATTATGGTTATATGATCGATATAACGACAATTATAATACTTATTACTCTTATTATTATCAATCTAACTCATATTATTAACCATATTATGCAGATATGATCGATAGAACGACAATTACTATACTTATTGCTCTTATTATTATCAATCTAACTCATATTATTAGCCATATTGTGCTTATATGATCGATAGAACGACAATTACTATACTTATTACTCTTATTATTATAAATCTAACTCATATTATTACCCATATTATGCTGATATGATCGATAGAACGACATTCACTATACTTATTACACTCACTATTATCAATCTAACTCATATTATTAACCATATTATGCAGATATGATCGATAGAACGACAATTACTATACTTATTACTCTTATTATTATCATTCTAACTCATATTATTAGCCATATTATGCTTATATTATCGATAGAACGACAATTACTATACTTATTACTGTTAGTATTATCAATATAACTCATATTATTAGCCATATTATGCTTATATGATCGATAGAATGAGAATTACTATACTCACTACTCTTAGTATTATCACTCTAACTCATATTATTAGCCATATTATGCTCATATGATCGAGAGAACAACAATTACTATACTTATTACTCTTATTATTATCAATCTAACTCATATTATTAGCCATATTATGCTTATATGATCGACAGAATGAGAATTACTATACTCACTACTCTTAGTATTATCACTCTAACTCATATTATTAGCCTTATTATGCTTATATGATCGATAGAACGACAACTACTGTACTTATTACTCTTATTATTATCAATATAACTCATATTATTAGCCATATTATGCTTATATGATCGATAGAACGAGAATTACTATACTCACTACTCTTAGTATTATCAATCTAACTCATATTATTAGCCATATTATGGTTATATGATCGATAGAACTACAATTACTATACTCATTACTCTTATTATTATCAATCCAACTCATGCTATTAGCCATATTATGGTTATATGATCGATATAACGACAATTACTATACTTATTACTCTTATTATTATCAATCTAACTCATATTATTAAACATATTATGCAGATATGATCGATAGAACGACAATTACTATACTTATTACTCTTATTATTATCAATCTAACTCATATTATTAGCCATATTGTGCTTATATGATCGATAGAACGACAATTACTATACTTATTACTCTTATTATTATCAATCTAACTCATATTATTAACCATATTATGCAGATATGATCGATAGAACGACAATTACTATACTTCTTACACTTATTATTATCAATCTAACTCATATTATTAGCCATATTATGCTTATATGATCGATAGTACGACAATTACTATACTCATTACTCTTATTATTATCAATCTAACTCATATTATTAGCCATATTGTGCTTATATGATCGATAGAACGACAAATACTATACTTATTACTCTTATTATTATCAATCCAACTCATATTATTACCCGTATTATGCTGATATGATCGATAGAACGCCATTCACTATACTTATTACACTCACTATTATCAATCTAACTCATATTATTAACCATATTAAGCAGATATGATCGATAGAACGACAATTACTATACTTATTACTCTTATTATTATCGTTCTAACTCATATTATTAACCGTATTATGCAGATATGATCGATAGAACGACAATTACTATACTTATTACTCTTATTATTATCGTTCTAACTCATATTATTAACCATATTATGCAGATATGATCGATAGAACTACAATTACTATACTCATTACTTTTATTATTATCAATCTAACTCATATTATTAGCCATATTATGCTTATATGATCGATAGAACGACAATTACTATACTTATTACTCATATTATTATCAATCTAACTCATATTATTAGCCATATTATGCTTATATGATCGATAGTACGACAATTACTATACTCATTACTCTTATTATTATCAATCTAACTCATATTATTAGCCATATTATGCTTATATGATCGATAGAACAACAATTACTATACTCATTACTCTTATTATTATCAATCTAACTCATATTATTAGCCATATTATGCTTATATGATCGATAGAACGACAACTACTATACTCACTACTCTTAGTATTATCAATCTAACTCATATTATTAGCCATATTATGCTTATATTATCGATAGAACGACAATTACTATACTTATTACTGTTATTATTATCAATCTAACTCATATTATTAGCCATATTGTGCTTATATGAGCGATAGAACTACAATTACTATATTTATTACACTCACTATTATCAATCTAACTCATATTATTAACCATATTATGCAGATATGATCGATAGAACGACAATTACTATACTCATTACTCTTATTATTATCAATCTAACTCATGCTATTAGCCATATTATGGTTATATCATCGATAGAACGACAATTACTATACTCACTACTCTTAGTATTATCAATCTAACTCATATTATTAGCCATATTATGCTTATATTATCGATAGAACGACAATTACTATACTTATTACTGTTAGTATTATCAATATAACTCATATTATTAGCCATATTATGCTTATATGATCGATAGAATGAGAATTACTATACTCACTACTCTTAGTATTATCACTCTAACTCATATTATTAGCCATATTATGCTCATATGATCGAGAGAACAACAATTACTATACTTATTACTCTTATTATTATCAATCTAACTCATATTATTAGCCATATTATGCTTATATGATCGACAGAATGAGAATTACTATACTCACTACTCTTAGTATTATCACTCTAACTCATATTATTAGCCTTATTATGCTTATATGATCGATAGAACGACAACTACTGTACTTATTACTCTTATTATTATCAATATAACTCATATTATTAGCCATATTATGCTTATATGATCGATAGAACGAGAATTACTATACTCACTAATCTTAGTATTATCAATCTAACTCATATTATTAGCCATATTATGGTTATATGATCGATAGAACTACAATTACTATACTCATTACTCTTATTATTATCAATCCAACTCATGCTATTAGCCATATTATGGTTATATGATCGATATAACGACAATTACTATACTTATTACTCTTATTATTATCAATCTAACTCATATTATTAAACATATTATGCAGATATGATCGATAGAACGACAATTACTATACTTATTACTCTTATTATTATCAATCTAACTCATATTATTAGCCATATTGTGCTTATATGATCGATAGAACGACAATTACTATACTTATTACTCTTACTATTATCAATCTAACTCATATTATTAACCATATTATGCAGATATGATCGATAGAACGACAATTACTATACTTATTACTCTTATTATTATAAACCTAACTCATATTATTAGCCATATTATGCTTATATGATCGATAGAGGGAGAATTACTATACTTATTACTCTTATTATTATAAATCTAACTCATATTATTACCCATATTATGCTGATATGATCGATAGAACGACATTCACTATACTTATTACACTCACTATTATCAATCTAACTCATATTATTAACCATATTATGCAGATATGATCGATAGAACGACAATTACTATACTTATTACTCTTATTATTATCATTCTAACTCATATTATTAACCGCATTATGCAGATATGATCGATAGAACTACAGTTACTATACTCATTACTCTTATTACTATCAATCTAACTCATATTATTAGCCATATTATGCTTATATGATCGATAGAACGACAATTACTATACTCACTACTCTTAGTATTATCAATCTAGCTCATATTATTAGCCATATTATGCTTATATTATGGATAGAACGACAATTACTATACTTATTACTGTTATTATTATCAATCTAACTCATATTATTAGCCATATTATGCTTATATGATCGATAGTACGACAATTACTATACTCATTGCTCTTATTATTATCAATCTAACTCATATTATTAACCATATTATGCAATTATGATCGACAGAACGACAATTACTATACTTATTACACTTATTATTATCAATCTAACTCATATTATTAGCCATATTATGCTTATATGATCGATAGAACGACAATTACTATACTTATTACTCATATTATTATCAATCTAACTCATATTATTAGCCATATTGTGATTACATGAGCGATAGAACGACAATTACTATATTTATTACACTCACTATTATCAATCTAACTCATATTATTAACCATATTATGCAGATATGATCGATAGAACGACAATTACTATACTCATTACTCTTATTATTATCAATCTAACTCATATTATTAGCCATATTATGCTTATATGATCGATAGAACGACAATTACTATACTCATTACTCTTATTATTATCAATCTAACTCATATTATTAGCCATATTATGCTTATATGATCGATAGAACGACAAATACTATACTTATTACTCTTATTATTATCAATCCAACTCATATTATTACCCGTATTATGCTGATATGATCGATAGAACGACATTCACTATACTTATTACACTCACTATTATCAATCTAACTAATATTATTAACCATATTAAGCAGATATGATCGATAGAACGACAATTACTATACTTATTACTCTTATTATTATCTTTCTAACTCATGTTATTAACCATATTATGCAGATATGATCGATAGAACTACAATTACTATACTCATTACTCTTATTATTATCAATCTAACTCATATTATTAGCCATATTATGCTTATATGATCGATAGAACGACAATTACTATACTTATTACTCATATTATTATCAATCTAACTCATATTATTAGCCATATTGTGATTACATGAGCGATAGAACGACAATTACTATATTTATTACACTCACTATTATCAATCTAACTCATATTATTAACCATATTATGCAGATATGATCGATAGAACGACAATTACTATACTCATTACTCTTATTATTATCAATCTAACTCATGCTATTAGCCATATTATGGTTATATGATCGATATAACGACAATTATAATACTTATTACTCTTATTATTATCAATCTAACTCATATTATTAACCATATTATGCAGATATGATCGATAGAACGACAATTACTATACTTATTGCTCTTATTATTATCAATCTAACTCATATTATTAGCCATATTGTGCTTATATGATCGATAGAACGACAATTACTATACTTATTACTCTTATTATTATAAATCTAACTCATATTATTACCCATATTATGCTGATATGATCGATAGAACGACATTCACTATACTTATTACACTCACTATTATCAATCTAACTCATATTATTAACCATATTATGCAGATATGATCGATAGAACGACAATTACTATACTTATTACTCTTATTATTATCATTCTAACTCATATTATTAGCCATATTATGCTTATATTATCGATAGAACGACAATTACTATACTTATTACTGTTAGTATTATCAATATAACTCATATTATTAGCCATATTATGCTTATATGATCGATAGAATGAGAATTACTATACTCACTACTCTTAGTATTATCACTCTAACTCATATTATTAGCCATATTATGCTCATATGATCGAGAGAACAACAATTACTATACTTATTACTCTTATTATTATCAATCTAACTCATATTATTAGCCATATTATGCTTATATGATCGACAGAATGAGAATTACTATACTCACTACTCTTAGTATTATCACTCTAACTCATATTATTAGCCTTATTATGCTTATATGATCGATAGAACGACAACTACTGTACTTATTACTCTTATTATTATCAATATAACTCATATTATTAGCCATATTATGCTTATATGATCGATAGAACGAGAATTACTATACTCACTAATCTTAGTATTATCAATCTAACTCATATTATTAGCCATATTATGGTTATATGATCGATAGAACTACAATTACTATACTCATTACTCTTATTATTATCAATCCAACTCATGCTATTAGCCATATTATGGTTATATGATCGATATAACGACAATTACTATACTTATTACTCTTATTATTATCAATCTAACTCATATTATTAAACATATTATGCAGATATGATCGATAGAACGACAATTACTATACTTACTACTCTTATTATTATCAATCTAACTCATATTATTAGCCATATTGTGCTTATATGATCGATAGAACGACAATTACTATACTTATTACTCTTACTATTATCAATCTAACTCATATTATTAACCATATTATGCAGATATGATCGATAGAACGACAATTACTATACTTCTTACACTTATTATTATCAATCTAACTCATATTATTAGCCATATTATGCTTATATGATCGATAGTACGACATTTACTATACTCATTACTCTTATTATTATCAATCTAACTCATATTATTAACCATATTATGCAGATATGATCGATAGAACGACAATTACTATACTTATTACTCTTATTATTATAAACCTAACTCATATTATTAGCCATATTATGCTTATATGATCGATAGAAGGAGAATTACTATACTTATTACTCTTATTATTATAAATCTAACTCATGTTATTACCCATATTATGCTGATATGATCGATAGAACGACATTCACTATACTTATTACACTCACTATTATCAATCTAACTCATATTATTAACCATATTATGCAGATATGATCGATAGAACGACAATTACTATACTTATTACTCTTATTATTATCATTCTAACTCATATTATTAACCGCATTATGCAGATATGATCGATAGAACTACAGTTACTATACTCATTACTCTTATTACTATCAATCTAACTCATATTATTAGCCATATTATGCTTATATGATCGATAGAACGACAATTACTATACTCACTACTCTTAGTATTATCAATCTAGCTCATATTATTAGCCATATTATGCTTATATTATGGATAGAACGACAATTACTATACTTATTACTGTTATTATTATCAATCTAACTCTTATTATTAGCCATATTATGCTTATATGATCGATAGTACGACAATTACTATACTCATTGCTCTTATTATTATCAATCTAACTCATATTATTAACCATATTATGCAATTATGATCGACAGAACGACAATTACTATACTTATTACACTTATTATTATCAATCTAACTCATATTATTAGCCATATTATGCTTATATGATCGATAGAACGACAATTACTATACTTATTACTCATATTATTATCAATCTAACTCATATTATTAGCCATATTGTGATTACATGAGCGATAGAACGACAATTACTATATTTATTACACTCACTATTATCAATCTAACTCATATTATTAACCATATTATGCAGATATGATCGATAGAACGACAATTACTATACTCATTACTCTTATTATTATCAATCTAACTCATATTATTAGCCATATTATGCTTATATGATCGATAGAACGACAATTACTATACTCATTACTCTTATTATTATCAATCTAACTCATATTATTAGCCATATTATGCTTATATGATCGATAGAACGACAAATACTATACTTATTACTCTCATTATTATCAATCCAACTCATATTATTACCCGTATTATGCTGATATGATCGATAGAACGACATTCACTATACTTATTACACTCACTATTATCAATCTAACTAATATTATTAACCATATTAAGCAGATATGATCGATAGAACGACAATTACTATACTTATTACTCTTATTATTATCTTTCTAACTCATATTATTAACCATATTATGCAGATATGATCGATAGAACTACAATTACTATACTCATTACTCTTATTATTATCAATCTAACTCATATTATTAGCCATATTATGCTTATATGATCGATAGAACGACAATTACTATACTTATTACTCATATTATTATCAATCTAACTCATATTATTAGCCATATTGTGATTACATGAGCGATAGAACGACAATTACTATATTTATTACACTCACTATTATCAATCTAACTCATATTATTAACCATATTATGCAGATATGATCGATAGAACGACAATTACTATACTCATTACTCTTATTATTATCAATCTAACTCATGCTATTAGCCATATTATGGTTATATGATCGATATAACGACAATTATAATACTTATTACTCTTATTATTATCAATCTAACTCATATTATTAACCATCTTATGCAGATATGATCGATAGAACGACAATTACTATACTTATTGCTCTTATTATTATCAATCTAACTCATATTATTAGCCATATTGTGCTTATATGATCGATAGAACGACAATTACTATACTTATTACTCTTATTATTATAAATCTAACTCATATTATTACCCATATTATGCTGATATGATCGATAGAACGACATTCACTATACTTATTACACTCACTATTATCAATCTAACTCATATTATTAACCATATTATGCAGATATGATCGATAGAACGACAATTACTATACTTATTACTCTTATTATTATCATTCTAACTCATATTATTAGCCATATTATGCTTATATTATCGATAGAACGACAATTACTATACTTACTACTGTTAGTATTATCAATATAACTCATATTATTAGCCATATTATGCTTATATGATCGATAGAATGAGAATTACTATACTCACTACTCTTAGTATTATCACTCTAACTCATATTATTAGCCATATTATGCTCATATGATCGAGAGAACAACAATTACTATACTTATTACTCTTATTATTATCAATCTAACTCATATTATTAGCCATATTATGCTTATATGATCGACAGAATGAGAATTACTATACTCACTACTCTTAGTATTATCACTCTAACTCATATTATTAGCCTTATTATGCTTATATGATCGATAGAACGACAACTACTGTACTTATTACTCTTATTATTATCAATATAACTCATATTATTAGCCATATTATGCTTATATGATCGATAGAACGAGAATGACTATACTCACTACTCTTAGTATTATCAATCTAACGCATATTATTAGCCATATTATGGTTATATGATCGATAGAACTACAATTACTATACTCATTACTCTTATTATTATCAATCCAACTCATGCTATTAGCCATATTATGGTTATATGATCGATATAACGACAATTACTATACTTATTACTCTTATTATTATCAATCTAACTCATATTATTAAACATATTATGCAGATATGATCGATAGAACGACAATTACTATACTTATTACTCTTATTATTATCAATCTAACTCATATTATTAGCCATATTGTGCTTATATGATCGATAGAACGACAATTACTATACTTATTACTCTTATTATTATCAATCTAACTCATATTATTAACCATATTATGCAGATATGATCGATAGAACGACAATTACTATACTTCTTACACTTATTATTATCAATCTAACTCATATTATTAGCCATATTATGCTTATATGATCGATAGTACGACAATTACTATACTCATTACTCTTATTATTATCAATCTAACTCATATTATTAGCCATATTGTGCTTATATGATCGATAGAACGACAAATACTATACTTATTACTCTTATTATTATCAATCCAACTCATATTATAACCCGTATTATGCTGATATGATCGATAGAACGCCATTCACTATACTTATTACACTCACTATTATCAATCTAACTCATATTATTAACCATATTAAGCAGATATGATCGATAGAACGACAATTACTATACTTATTACTCTTATTATTATCGTTCTAACTCATATTATTAACCATATTATGCAGATATGATCGATAGAACTACAATTACTATACTCATTACTCTTATTATTATCAATCTAACTCATATTATTGGCCATATTATGCTTATATGATCGATAGAACGACAAATACTATACTTATTACTCTTATTATTATCAATCCAACTCATATTATTACCCGTATTATGCTGATATGATCGATAGAACGACAATTACTATATTTATTACACTCACTATTATCAATCTAACTCATATTATCAACCATATTATGCAGATATGATCGATAGAACGACAATTACTATACTCATTACTCTTATTATTATCAATCTAACTCATGCTATTGGCCATATTATGGTTACATGAGCGATAGAACGACAATTACTATATTTATTACACTCACTATTATCAATCTAACTCATATTATCAACCATATTATGCAGATATGATCGATAGAACGACAATTACTATACTCATTACTCTTATTATTATCAATCTAACTCATGCTATTAGCCATATTATGGTTATATGATCGATATAACGACAATTACTATACTCACTACTCTTAGTATTATCAATCTAACTCATATTATTAGCCATATTATGCTTATATTATCGATAGAACGACAATTACTATACTTATTACTGTTATTATTATCAATCTAACTCATATTATTAACCATATTATGCAGATATGATCGACAGAACGACAATTACTATACTTATTACACTTATTATTATCAATCTAACTCATATTATTAGCCATATTATGCAGATATGATCGATAGAACGACAATTACTATACTTATTACTCTTATTATTATCATTCTAACTCATATTATTAACCGTATTATGCAGATATGATCGATAGAACTACAATTACTATACTCATTACTCTTATTACTATCAATCTAACTCATATTATTAGCCATATTATGCTTATATGATCGATAGAACGACAATTACTATACTCACTACTCTTAGTATTATCAATCTAACTCATATTATTAGCCATATTATGCTTATATTATCGATAGAACGACAATTACTATACTTATTACTGTTATTATTATCGATCTAACTCATATTATTAGCCATATTATGCTTATATGATCGATAGTACGACAATTACTATACTCATTGCTCTTATTATTATCAATCTAACTCATATTATTAACCATATTATGCAATTATGATCGACAGAACGACAATTACTATACTTATTACACTTATTATTATCAATCTAACTCATATTATTCGCCATATTATGCTTATATGATCGATAGAACGACAATTACTATACTCATTACTCTTATTATTATCAATCTAACTCATATTATTAGCCATATTATGCTTATATGATCGATAGAACGACAAATACTATACTTAATACTCTTATTATTATCAATCCAACTCATATTATTACCCGTATTATGCTGATATGATCGATAGAACGACATTCACTATACTTATTACACTCACTATTATCAATCTAACTCATATTATTAGCCATATTATGCTTATATTATCGATAGAACGACAATTACTATACTTATTACTGTTATTATTATCAATCGAACTCATATTATTAGCCATATTATGCTTATATGATCGATAGTACGACAATTACTATACTCATTGCTCCTATTATTATCAATCTAACTCATATTATTAACCATATTATGCAATTATGATCGATAGAACGACAATTACTATACTCACTACTCTTAGTATTATCAATCTAACTCATATTATTAGCCATATTATGCTTATATTATGGATAGAACGACAATTACTATACTTATTACTGTTATTGTTATCAATCTAACTCATATTATTAGCCATATTATGCTTATATGATCGATAGTACGACAATTACTATACTCATTGCTCTTATTATTATCAATCTAACTCATATTATTAACCATATTATGCAATTATGATCGACAGAACGACAATTACTATACTTATTACACTTATTATTATCAATCTAACTCATATTATTAGCCATATTATGCAGATATGATCGATAGAACGACAATTACTATACTTATTACTCTTATTATTATCATTCTAACTCATATTATTAACCGTATTATGCAGATATGATCGATAGAACTACAATTACTATACTCATTACTCTTATTACTATCAATCTAACTCATATTATTAGCCATATTATGCTTATATGATCGATAGAACGACAATTACTATACTCACTACTCTTAGTATTATCAATCTAACTCATATTATTAGCCATATTATGCTTATATTATCGATAGAACGACAATTACTATACTTATTACTGTTATTATTATCAATCTAACTCATATTATTAGCCATATTATGCTTATATGATCGATAGTACGACAATTACTATACTCATTGCTCTTATTATTATCAATCTAACTCATATTATTAACCATATTATGCAATTATGATCGACAGAACGACAATTACTATACTTATTACACTTATTATTATCAATCTAACTCATATTATTCGCCATATTATGCTTATATGATCGATAGAACGACAATTACTATACTCATTACTCTTATTATTATCAATCTAACTCATATTATTAGCCATATTATGCTTATATGATCGATAGAACGACAAATACTATACTTATTACTCTTATTATTATCAATCCAACTCATATTATTACCCGTATTATGCTGATATGATCGATAGAACGACAATTACTATATTTATTACACCCACTATTATCAATCTAACTCATATTATCAACCATATTATGCAGATATGATCGATAGAACGACAATTACTATACTCATTACTCTTATTATTATCAATCTAACTCATGCTATTAGCCATATTATGGTTACATGAGCGATAGAACGACAATTACTATATTTATTACACTCACTATTATCAATCTAACTCATATTATCAACCATATTATGCAGATATGATCGATAGAACGACAATTACTATACTCATTACTCTTATTATTATCAATCTAACTCATGCTATTAGCCATATTATGGTTATATGATCGATATAACGACAATTACTATACTTATTACTCTTATTATTATCAATCTAACTCATATTATTAACCATATTATGCAGATATGATCGATAGAACGACAATTACTATACTTATTACTCTTATTATTATCAATCTAACTCATATTATTAGCCATATTGTGCTTATATGATCGATAGAACGACATACACTATACTTATTACACTCACTATTATCAATCTAACTCATATTATTAACCATATTATGCAGATATGATCGATAGAACGACAATTACTATACTTATTACTCTTATTATTATCAATCTAACTCATATTATTAGCCATATTGTGCTTATATGATCGATAGAACGACATACACTATACTTATTACACTCACTATTATCAATCTAACTCATATTATTAACCATATTATGCAGATATGATCGATAGAACGACAATTACTATACTTATTACTCTTATTATTATCATTCTAACTCATATTATTAACCGTATTATGCAGATATGATCGATACAACTACAATTACTATACTCATTACTCTTATTACTATCAATCTAACTCATATTATTAGCCATATTATGCTTATATGATCGATAGAACGACAATTACTATACTCACTACGCTTAGTATTATCAATCTAACTTATATTATTAGCCATATTATGCTTATATTATCGATAGAACGACAATTACTATACTTATTACTGTTATTATTATCGATCTAACTCATATTATTAGCCATATTATGCTTATATGATCGATAGTACGACAATTACTATACTCATTGCTCTTATTATTATCAATCTAACTCATATTATTAACCATATTATGCAATTATGATCGACAGAACGACAATTACTACACTTATTACACTTATTATTATCAATCTAACTCAATTATTCGCCATATTATGCTTATATGATCGATAGAACGACAATTACTATACTCATTACTCTTACTATTATCAATCTAACTCATATTATTAGCCATATTATGCTTATATGATCGATAGAACGACAAATACTATACTTATTACTCTTATTATTATCAATCCAACTCATATTATTACCCGTATTATGCTGATATGATCGATAGAACGACATTCACTATACTTATTACACTCACTATTATCAATCTAACTCATATTATTAACCATATTAAGCAGATATGATCGATAGAACGACAATTACTATACTTATTACTCTTACTATTATCTTTCTAACTCATATTATTAACCATATTATGCAGATATGATCGATAGAACTACAATTACTATACTCATTACTCTTATTATTATCAATCTAACTCATATTATTAGCCATATTATGCTTATATGATCGATAGAACGACAATTACTATACTTATTACTCATATTATTATCAATCTAACTCATATTATTAGCCATATTGTGATTACATGAGCGATAGAACGACAATTACTATATTTATTACACTCACTATTATCAATCTAACTCATATTATTAACCATATTATGCAGATATGATCGATAGAACGACAATTACTATACTCATTACTCTTATTATTATCAATCTAACTCATGCTATTAGCCATATTATGGTTATATGATCGATATAACGACAATTACTATACTTATTACTCTTATTATTATCAATCTAACTCATATTATTAACCATATTATGCAGATATGATCGATAGAACGACAATTACTATACTTATTACTCTTATTATTATCAATCTAACTCATATTATTAGCCATATTGTGCTTATATGATCGATAGAACGACATACACTATACTTATTACACTCACTATTATCAATCTAACTCATATTATTAACCATATTATGCAGATATGATCGATAGAACGACAATTACTATACTTATTACTCTTATTATTATCAATCTAACTCATATTATTAGCCATATTGTGCTTATATGATCGATAGAACGACATACACTATACTTATTACACTCACTATTATCAATCTAACTCATATTATTAACCATATTATGCAGATATGATCGATAGAACGACAATTACTATACTTATTACTCTTATTATTATCATTCTAACTCATATTATTAACCGTATTATGCAGATATGATCGATACAACTACAATTACTATACTCATTACTCTTATTACTATCAATCTAACTCATATTATTAGCCATATTATGCTTATATGATCGATAGAACGACAATTACTATACTCACTACTCTTAGTATTATCAATCTAACTCATATTATTAGCCATATTATGCTTATATGATCGATAGAACGACAATTACTATACTCACTACTCTTAGTATTATCAATCTAACTCATATTATTAGCCATATTATGCTTATATTATCGATAGAACGACAATTACTATACTTATTACTGTTATTATTATCAATCTAACTCATATTATTAGCCATATTATGCTTATATGATCGATAGTACGACAATTACTATACTCATTGCTCTTATTATTATCAATCTAACTCATATTATTAACCATATTATGCAATTATGATCGACAGAACGACAATTACTATACTTATTACACTTATTATTATCAATCTAACTCATATTATTCGCCATATTATGCTTATATGATCGATAGAACGACAATTACTATACTCATTACTCTTATTATTATCAATCTAACTCATATTATTAGCCATATTATGCTTATATGATCGATAGAACGACAAATACTATACTTATTACTCTTATTATTATCAATCCAACTCATATTATTACCCGTATTATGCTGATATGATCGATAGAACGACAATTACTATATTTATTACACCCACTATTATCAATCTAACTCATATTATCAACCATATTATGCAGATATGATCGATAGAACGACAATTACTATACTCATTACTCTTATTATTATCAATCTAACTCATGCTATTAGCCATATTATGGTTACATGAGCGATAGAACGACAATTACTATATTTATTACACTCACTATTATCAATCTAACTCATATTATCAACCATATTATGCAGATATGATCGATAGAACGACAATTACTATACTCATTACTCTTATTATTATCAATCTAACTCATGCTATTAGCCATATTATGGTTATATGATCGATATAACGACAATTACTATACTTATTACTCTTATTATTATCAATCTAACTCATATTATTAACCATATTATGCAGATATGATCGATAGAACGACAATTACTATACTTATTACTCTTATTATTATCAATCTAACTCATATTATTAGCCATATTGTGCTTATATGATCGATAGAACGACATACACTATACTTATTACACTCACTATTATCAATCTAACTCATATTATTAACCATATTATGCAGATATGATCGATAGAACGACAATTACTATACTTATTACTCTTATTATTATCAATCTAACTCATATTATTAGCCATATTGTGCTTATATGATCGATAGAACGACATACACTATACTTATTACACTCACTATTATCAATCTAACTCATATTATTAACCATATTATGCAGATATGATCGATAGAACGACAATTACTATACTTATTACTCTTATTATTATCATTCTAACTCATATTATTAACCGTATTATGCAGATATGATCGATACAACTACAATTACTATACTCATTACTCTTATTACTATCAATCTAACTCATATTATTAGCCATATTATGCTTATATGATCGATAGAACGACAATTACTATACTCACTACGCTTAGTATTATCAATCTAACTTATATTATTAGCCATATTATGCTTATATTGTCGATAGAACGACAATTACTATACTTATTACTGTTATTATTATCGATCTAACTCATATTATTAGCCATATTATGCTTATATGATCGATAGTACGACAATTACTATACTCATTGCTCTTATTATTATCAATCTAACTCATATTATTAACCATATTATGCAATTATGATCGACAGAACGACAATTACTACACTTATTACACTTATTATTATCAATCTAACTCAATTATTCGCCATATTATGCTTATATGATCGATAGAACGACAATTACTATACTCATTACTCTTACTATTATCAATCTAACTCATATTATTAGCCATATTATGCTTATATGATCGATAGAACGACAAATACTATACTTATTACTCTTATTATTATCAATCCAACTCATATTATTACCCGTATTATGCTGATATGATCGATAGAACGACATTCACTATACTTATTACACTCACTATTATCAATCTAACTCATATTATTAACCATATTAAGCAGATATGATCGATAGAACGACAATTACTATACTTATTACTCTTACTATTATCTTTCTAACTCATATTATTAACCATATTATGCAGATATGATCGATAGAACTACAATTACTATACTCATTACTCTTATTATTATCAATCTAACTCATATTATTAGCCATATTATGCTTATATGATCGATAGAACGACAATTACTATACTTATTACTCATATTATTATCAATCTAACTCATATTATTAGCCATATTGTGATTACATGAGCGATAGAACGACAATTACTATATTTATTACACTCACTATTATCAATCTAACTCATATTATTAACCATATTATGCAGATATGATCGATAGAACGACAATTACTATACTCATTACTCTTATTATTATCAATCTAACTCATGCTATTAGCCATATTATGGTTATATGATCGATATAACGACAATTACTATACTTATTACTCTTATTATTATCAATCTAACTCATATTATTAACCATATTATGCAGATATGATCGATAGAACGACAATTACTATACTTATTACTCTTATTATTATCAATCTAACTCATATTATTAGCCATATTGTGCTTATATGATCGATAGAACGACATACACTATACTTATTACACTCACTATTATCAATCTAACTCATATTATTAACCATATTATGCAGATATGATCGATAGAACGACAATTACTATACTTATTACTCTTATTATTATCAATCTAACTCATATTATTAGCCATATTGTGCTTATATGATCGATAGAACGACATACACTATACTTATTACACTCACTATTATCAATCTAACTCATATTATTAACCATATTATGCAGATATGATCGATAGAACGACAATTACTATACTTATTACTCTTATTATTATCATTCTAACTCATATTATTAACCGTATTATGCAGATATGATCGATACAACTACAATTACTATACTCATTACTCTTATTACTATCAATCTAACTCATATTATTAACCATATTATGCAGATATGATCGATAGAACGACAATTACTATACTTATTACTCTTAATATTATCAATCTAACTCATATTATTAGCCATATTGTGCTTATATGATCGATAGAACGACAATTACTATACTTATTACTCTTATTATTATAAATCTAACTCATATTATTACCCATATTATGCTGATATGATCGATAGAACGACATTCACTATACTTATTACACTCACTATTATCAATCTAACTCATATTATTAACCATATTATGCAGATATGATCGATAGAACGACAATTACTATACTTATTACTCTTATTATTATCATTCTAACTCATATTATTAACCGTATTATGCAGATATGATCGATAGAACTACAATTACTATACTCATTACTCTTATTATTATCAATCTAACTCATATTATTAGCCATATTATGCTTATATGATCGATAGAACGACAATTACTATACTCACTACTATTATTATTATCAATCTAACTCATATTATTAGCCATATTATGCTTATATTATCGATAGTACGACAATTACTATACTCATTACTCTTATTATTATCAATCTAACTCATATTATTAACCATATTATGCTTATATGATCGATAGAACGACAATTACTATATTTATTACACTCACTATTATCAATCTAACTCATATTATTAACCATATTATGCAGATATGATCGATAGAACGACAATTACTATACTCATTACTCTTATTATTATCAATCTAACTCATGCTATTAGCCAATTATGGTTACATGATCGATATAACGACAATTACTATACTTATTACTCTTATTATTATCAATCTAACTCATATTATTAACCATATTATGCAGATATGATCGATAGAACGACAATTACTATACTTATTACTCTTATTCTTATCAATCTAACTCATATTATTAGCCATATTGTGCGTATATGATCGATAGAACGACAATTACTATACTTATTACTCTTATTATTATCAATCTAACTCATATTATTAGCCATATTATGCTTATATGATCGATAGAACGACAATTACTATACTTATTACTCTTATTATTATGAATCTAACTCATATTATTAGCCACATTATGCTTATATGATCGATAGAACTACAATTACTATCCTCATTACTCTTATTATTATCAACCCAACTCATATTATTACCCATATTATGCTGATATGATCGATAGAACGACATTCACTATACTTATTACACTCACTATTATCAATCTAACTCATATTATTAACCATATTATGCAGATATGATCGATAGAACGACAATAACTATACTCATTACTCTTATTATTATCAATCTAACTCATGCTATTAGCCATATTATGGTTACATGATCGATATAACGACAATTACTATACTTATTACTCTTATTCTTATCAATCTAACTCATATTATTAGCCATATTGTGCGTATATGATCGATAGAACGACAATTACTATACTTATTACTCTTATTATTATCAATCTAACTCATATTATTAGCCATATTATGCTTATATGATCGATAGAACGACAATTACTATACTTATTACTCTTATTATTATGAATCTAACTCATATTATTAGCCACATTATGCTTATATGATCGATAGAACTACAATTACTATCCTCATTACTCTTATTATTATCAACCCAACTCATATTATTACCCATATTATGCTGATATGATCGATAGAACGACATTCACTATACTTATTACACTCACTATTATCAATCTAACTCATATTATTAACCATATTATGCAGATATGATCGATAGAACGACAATAACTATACTCATTACTCTTATTATTATCAATCTAACTCATGCTATTAGCCATATTATGGTTACATGATCGATATAACGACAATTACTATACTTATTACTCTTATTATTATGAATCTAACTCATATTATTAGCCACATTATGCTTATATGATCGATAGTACGACAATTACTATACTCATTACTCTTATTATTATCAATCTAACTCATATTATTAGCCATATTGTGCTTATATGATCGATAGAACGACAATTACTATACTTATTACTCTTATTATTATAAATCTAACTCATATTATTACCCACATTATGCTGATATGATCGATAGAACGACATTCACTATACTTATTACACTCACTATTATCAATCTAACTCATATTATTAACCATATTATGCAGATATGATCGATAGAACGACAATTACTATACTTATTACTCTTATTATTATCATTCTAACTCATATTATTAACCGTATTATGCAGATATGATCGATAGAACGACAACTACTGTACTTATTACTCTTATTATTATCAATATAACTCATATTATTAGCCATATTATGCTTATATGATCGATAGAACGAGAATTACTATACTCACTACTCTTAGTATTATCAATCTAACTCATATTATTAGCCATATTGTGCTTATATGATCGATATAACGACAATTACTATACTTATTACTCTTATTATTATCAATCTAACTCATATTATTAACCATATTATGCAGATATGATCGATAGAACGACAATTACTATACTTCTTACACTTATTATTATCAATCTAACTCATATTATTAGCCATATTATGCTTATATGATCGATAGTACGACAATTAATATGCTCATTGCTCTTATTATTATCAATCTAACTCATATTATTAACCATATTATGCAATTATGATCGACAGAACGACAATTACTATACTTATTACACTTATTATTATCAATCTAACTCATATTATTAGCCATATTATGCTTATATGATCGACAGAATGAGAATTACTATACTCACTACTCTTAGTATTATCACTCTAACTCATATTATTAGCCTTATTATGCTTATATGATCGATAGAACGACAACTACTGTACTTATTACTCTTATTATTATCAATATAACTCATATTATTAGCCATATTATGCTTATATGATCGATAGAACGAGAATTACTATACTCACTACTCTTAGTATTATCAATCTAACTCATATTATTAGCCATATTATGGTTATATGATCGATAGAACTACAATTACTATACTCATTACTCTTATTATTATCAATCCAACTCATGCTATTAGCCATATTATGGTTATATGATCGATATAACGACAATTACAATACTTATTACTCTTATTATTATCAATCTAACTCATATTATTAAACATATTATGCAGATATGATCGATAGAACGACAATTACTATACTTATTACTCTTATTATTATCAATCTAACTCATATTATTAGCCATATTGTGCTTATATGATCGATAGAACGACAATTACTATACTTATTACTCTTATTATTATCAATCTAACTCATATTATTAACCATATTATGCAGATATGATCGATAGAACGACAATTACTATACTTCTTACACTTATTATTATCAATCTAACTCATATTATTAGCCATATTATGCTTATATGATCGATAGTACGACAATTACTATACTCATTACTCTTATTATTATCAATCTAACTCATATTATTAACCATATTATGCAGATATGATCGATAGAACGACAATTACTACACTTATTACTCTTATTATTATAAACCTAACTCATATTATTAGGCATATTATGCTTATATGATCGATAGAACGAGAATTACTATACTTATTACTCTTATTATTATCAATCTAACTCATATTATTAGCCATATTGTGCTTATATGATCGATAGAACGACAATTACTATACCTATTACTCTTATTATTATAAACCTAACTCATATTATTAGCCATATTATGCAGATATGATCGATAGAACGACAATTTCTATACCTATTACACTCACTATTATCAATCTAACTCACATTATTAGCCATATTATGCTTATATGATCGATAGTACGACAATTACTATACTCATTGCTCTTATTATTATCAATCTAACTCATATTATTAACCATATTATGCAATTATGATCGACAGAACGACAATTACTATACTTATTACACTTATTATTATCAATCTAACTCATATTATTAGCCATATTATGCTTATATGATCGATAGAACGACAATTACTATATTTATTACACTCACTATTATCAATCTAACTCATATTATTAACCATATTATGCAGATATGATCGATAGAATGACAATTAATATACTCATTACTCTTATTATTATCAATCTAACTCATGCTATTAGCCATATTATGGTTACATGATCGATATAACGACAATTACTATACTTATTACTCTTATTATTATGAATCTAACTCATATTATTAGCCACATTATGCTTAAATGATCGATAGTACGACAATTACTATACTCATTACTCTTATTATTATCAATCTAACTCATATTATTAACCATATTATGCTTATATGACCGATAGAACGACAATTACTATACTTATTACTCTTATTATTATCAATCTAACTCATATTATTAGCCATATTATGCTTATATGATCGATAGAACGACAATTACTATACACATTACTCTTATTATTATCAATCTAACTCATATTATTAACCATATTATGCAGATATGATCGATAGAACGACAATTACTATACTTATTACTCTTATTATTATCAATCTAACTCATATTATTAGCCATATTGTGCGTATATGATCGATAGAACGACAATTACTATACTTATTACTCTTATTATTATCAATCTAACTCATATTATTAGCCATATTATGCTTATATGATCGATAGAACGACAATTACTATACTTATTACTCTTATTATTATGAATCTAACTCATATTATTAGCCACATTATGCTTATATGATCGATAGAACTACAATTACTATCCTCATTACTCTTATTATTATCAACCCAACTCATATTATTACCCATATTATGCAGATATGATCGATAGAACGACAATTACTGTACTCATTACTCTTATTATTATCAATCTAACTCATGCTATTAGCCATATTATGGTTACATGATCGATATAACGACAATTACTATACTTATTACTCTTATTATTATCAATCTAACTCATATTATTAACCATATTATGCAGATATGATCGATAGAACGACAATTACTATACTTCTTACACTTATTATTATCAATCTAACTCATATTATTAGCCATATTATGCTTATATGATCGATAGTACGACAATTACTATACTCATTGCTCTTATTATTATCAATCTAACTCATATTATTAACCATATTATGCAATTATGATCGACAGAACGACAATTACTATACTTATTACACTTATTATTATCAATCTAACTCATATTATTAGCCATATTATGCTTATATGATCGATAGAACGACAATTACTATATTTATTACACTCACTATTATCAATCTAACTCATATTATTAACCATATTATGCAGATATGATCGATAGAACGACAATTACTATACACATTACTCTTATTATTATCAATCTAACTCATGCTATTAGCCAATTATGGTTACATGATCGATATAACGACAATTACTATACTTATTACTCTTATTATTATCAATCTAACTCATATTATTAACCATATTATGCAGATATGATCGATAGAACGACAATTACTATACTTATTACGTCTTATTATTATCAATCTAACTCATATTATTAGCCATATTGTGCGTATATGATCGATAGAACGACAATTACTATACTTATTACTCTTATTATTATCAATCTAACTCATATTATTAGCCATATTATGCTTATATGATCGATAGAACGACAATTACTATACTCATTACTCTTATTATTATGAATCTAACTCATATTATTAGCCACATTATGCTTATATGATCGATAGAACTACAATTACTATCCTCATTACTCTTATTATTATCACCCAACTCATATTATTACCCATATTATGCTGATATGATCGATAGCACGACATTCACTATACTTATTACACTCACTATTATCAATCTAACTCATATTATTAACCATATTATGCAGATATGATCGATAGAACGACAATTACTATACTCATTACTCTTATTATTATCAACCTAACTCATGCTATTAGCCATATTATGGTTACATGATCGATATAACGACAATTACTATACTTATTACTCTTATTATTATCAATCTAACTCATATTATTAACCATATTATGCAGATATGATCGATAGAACGACAATTACTATACTTCTTACACTTATTATTATCAATCTAACTCATATTATTAGCCATATTATGCTTATATGATCGATAGTACGACAATTAATATACTCACTGCTCTTATTATTATCAATCTAACTCATATTATTAACCATATTATGCAATTATGATCACAGAACGACAATTACTATACTTATTACACTTATTATTATCAATCTAACTCATATTATTGGCCATATTATGCTTATATGATCGATAGAACGACAATTACTATATTTATTACACTCACTATTATCCATCTAACTCATATTATTAACCATATTATGCAGATATGATCGATAGTACGACAATTACTATACTTATTACTCTTATTATTATCATTCTAACTCATATTATTAACCGTATTATGCAGATATGATCGATAGAACTACAATTACTATACTCATTACTCTTATTATTATCAATCTAACTCATATTATTAGCCATATTATGCTTATATGATCGATAGAACGACAATTACTATACTCACTACTCTTAGTATTATCAATCTAACTCATATTATTAGCCATATTATGCTTATATTATCGATAGAACGACAATTACTATACTTAGTACTGTTATTATTATCAATATAACTCATATTATTAGCCATATTATGCTTATATGATCGATAGAACGACAATTACTATACTTATTACTCTCATTATTATCAATCTAACTCATATTATTAGCCATATTGTGCTTATATGAGCGATAGAACGACAATTACTATATTTATTACACTCACTATTATCAATCTAACTCATATTATTAACCATATTATGCAGATATGATCGATAGAACGACAATTACTATACTCATTACTCTTATTATTATCAATCTAACTCATATTATTAGCCATATTGTGCGTATATGATCGATAGAACGACAATTACTATACTTATTACTCTTATTATTATCAATCTAACTCATATTATTAGCCATATTATGCTTATATGATCGATAGAACGACAATTACTATACTCACTACTCTTAGTATTATCAATCTACCTCATATTATTAGCCATATTAGGCTTATATGATCGATAGTACGACAATTACTATACTCATTACTCTTATTATTATCAATCTAACTCATATTATTAACCATATTATGCAGATATGATCGATAGAACGACAATTTCTAAACTTATTACACTCACTATTATCAATCTAACTCACATTATTAGCCATATTATGCTTATATGATCGATAGTACGACAATTACTATACTCATTACACTTATTATTATCAATCTAACTCATATTATTAACCATATTATGCAGATATGATCGATCGAACGACAATTACTATACTTCTTACACTTATTATTATCAATCTAACTCATATTATTAGCCATATTATGCTTATATGATCGATAGTACGACAATTACTATACTCATTGCTCTTATTATTATCAATCTGACTCATATTATTAACCATATTATGCAATTATGATCGACAGAACGACAATTACTATACTTATTACACATATTATTATCAATCTAACTCATATTATTAGCCATATTATGCTTATATGATCGATAGAAAGACAATTACTATACTTATTACTCTTATGATTATCAATCTAACTCATATTATTAGCCATATTGTGCTTATATGAGCGATAGAACGACAATTACTATATTTATTACACTCACTATTATCAATCTAACTCATATTATTAACCATATTATGCAGATATGATCGATAGAACGACAATTACTATACACATTACTCTTATTATTATCAATCTAACTCATGCTATTAGCCAATTATGGTTACATGATCGATATAACTACAATTACTATCCTCATTACTCTTATTATTATCAACCCAACTCATATTATTACCCATATTATGCTGATATGATCGATAGAACGACATTCACTATACTTATTACACTCACTATTATCAATCTAACTCATATTATTAACCATATTATGCAGATATGATCGATAGAACGACAATTACTATACTCATTACTCTTATTATTATCAACCTAACTCATGCTATTAGCCATATTATGGTTACATGATCGATATAACGACAATTACTATACTTATTACTCTTATTATTATCAATCTAACTCATATTATTAACCATATTATGCAGATATGATCGATAGAACGACAATTACTATACTTCTTACACTTATTATTATCAATCTAACTCATATTATTAGCCATATTATGCCTATATGATCGATAGTACGACAATTAATATACTCACTGCTCTTATTATTATCAATCTAACTCATATTATTAACCATATTATGCAATTATGATCCACAGAACGACAATTACTATACTTATTACACTTATTATTATCAACCTAACTCATATTATTGGCCATATTATGCTTATATGATCGATAGAACGACAATTACTATATTTATTACACTCACTATTATCAATCTAACTCATATTATTAACCATATTATGCAGATATGATCGATAGTACGACAATTACTATACTTATTACTCTTATTATTATCATTCTAACTCATATTATTAACCGTATTATGCAGATATGATCGATAGAACTACAATTACTATACTCATTACTCTTATTATTATCAATCTAACTCATATTATTAGCCATATTATGCTTATATGATCGATAGAACGACAATTACTATACTCACTACTCTTAGTATTATCAATCTAACTCATATTATTAGCCATATTATGCTTATATTATCGATAGAACGACAATTACTATACTTAGTACTGTTATTATTATCAATATAACTCATATTATTAGCCATATTATGCTTATATGATCGATAGAACGACAATTACTATACTTATTACTCTCATTATTATCAATCTAACTCATATTATTAGCCATATTGTGCTTATATGAGCGATAGAACGACAATTACTATATTTATTACACTCACTATTATCAATCTAACTCATATTATTAACCATATTATGCAGATATGATCGATAGAACGACAATTACTATACTCATTACTCTTATTATTATCAATCTAACTCATATTATTAGCCATATTGTGCGTATATGATCGATAGAACGACAATTACTATACTTATTACTCTTATTATTATCAATCTAACTCATATTATTAGCCATATTATGCTTATATGATCGATAGAACGACAATTACTATACTCACTACTCTTAGTATTATCAATCTACCTCATATTATTAGCCATATTAGGCTTATATGATCGATAGTACGACAATTACTATACTCATTACTCTTATTATTATCAATCTAACTCATATTATTAACCATATTATGCAGATATGATCGATAGAACGACAATTTCTAAACTTATTACACTCACTATTATCAATCTAACTCACATTATTAGCCATATTATGCTTATATGATCGATAGTACGACAATTACTATACTCATTACACTTATTATTATCAATCTAACTCATATTATTAACCATATTATGCAGATATGATCGATCGAACGACAATTACTATACTTCTTACACTTATTATTATCAATCTAACTCATATTATTAGCCATATTATGCTTATATGATCGATAGTACGACAATTACTATACTCATTGCTCTTATTATTATCAATCTGACTCATATTATTAACCATATTATGCAATTATGATCGACAGAACGACAATTACTATACTTATTACACATATTATTATCAATCTAACTCATATTATTAGCCATATTATGCTTATATGATCGATAGAAAGACAATTACTATACTTATTACTCTTATGATTATCAATCTAACTCATATTATTAGCCATATTGTGCTTATATGAGCGATAGAACGACAATTACTATATTTATTACACTCACTATTATCAATCTAACTCATATTATTAACCATATTATGCAGATATGATCGATAGAACGACAATTACTATACTCATTACTCTTATTATTATCAATCTAACTCATGCTATTAGCCATATTATGGTTATATGATCGATATAACGACAATTACTACACTTATTACTCTTATTATTATCAATCTAACTCATATTATTAGCCATATTATGCTTATATGATCGATAGAACGACAATTACTATACTTATTACTCATATTATTATCAATCTAACTCATATTATTAGCCATATTGTGATTACATGAGCGATAGAACGACAATTACTATATTTATTACACTCACTATTATCAATCTAACTCATATTATTAACCATATTATGCAGATATGATCGATAGAACGACAATTACTATACTCATTACTCTTATTATTATCAATCTAACTCATGCTATTAGCCATATTATGGTTATATGATCGATATAACGACAATTACTACACTTATTACTCTTATTATTATCAATCTAACTCATATTATTAGCCATATTGTGCTTATATGATCGATAGAACGACAATTACTATACTTATTACTCTTATTATTATAAATCTAACTCATATTATTACCCATATTATGCTGATATGATCGATAGAACGACATTCACTATACTTATTACACTCACTATTATCAATCTAACTCATATTATTAACCATATTATGCAGATATGATCGATAGAACGACAATTACTATACTTATTACTCTTATTATTATCATTCTAACTCATATTATTAACCGTATTATGCAGATATGATCGATAGAACTACAATCACTATACTCATTACTCTTATTATTATCAATCTAACTCATATTATTAGCCATATTATGCTTATATGATCGATAGAACGACAATTACTATACTCACTACTCTTAGTATTATCAATCTAACTCATATTATTAGCCATATTATGCTTATATTATCGATAGAACGACAATTACTATACTTATTACTCTTATTATTATCAATCTAACTCATATTATTAGCCATATTGTGCTTATATGAGCGATAGAACTATAATTACTATATTTATTACACTCACTATTATCAATCTAACTCATATTATTAACCATATTATGCAGATATGATCGATAGAACGACAATTACTATACTCATTACTCTTATTATTATCAATCTAACTCATGCAATTAGCCATATTATGGTTATATCATCGATAGAACGACAATTACTATACTCACTACTCTTAGTATTATCAATCTAACTCATATTATTAGCCATATTATGCTTATATTATCGATAGAACGACAATTACTATACTTATTACTGTTATTATTATCAATATAACTCATATTATTAGCCATATTATGCTTATATGATCGATAGAATGAGAATTACTATACTCACTACTCTTAGTATTATCACTCTAACTCATATTATTAGCCATATTATGCTCATATGATCGAGAGAACAACAATTACTATACTTATTACTCTTATTATTATCAATCTAACTCATATTATTAGCCATATTATGCTTATATGATCGACAGAATGAGAATTACTATACTCACTACTCTTAGTATTATCACTCTAACTCATATTATTAGCCTTATTATGCTTATATGATCGATAGAACGACAACTACTGTACTTATTACTCTTATTATTATCAATATAACTCATATTATTAGCCATATTATGCTTATATGATCGATAGAACGAGAATTACTATACTCACTACTCTTAGTATTATCAATCTAACTCATATTATTAAACATATTATGCAGATATGATCGATAGAACGACAATTACTATACTTATTACTCTTATTATTATCAATCTAACTCATATTATTAGCCATATTATGCTTATATGATCGACAGAATGAGAATTACTATACTCACTACTCTTAGTATTATCACTCTAACTCATATTATTAGCCTTATTATGCTTATATGATCGATAGAACGACAACTACTGTACTTATTACTCTTATTATTATCAATATAACTCATATTATTAGCCATATTATGCTTATATGATCGATAGAACGAGAATTACTATACTCACTACTCTTAGTATTATCAATCTAACTCATATTATTAAACATATTATGCAGATATGATCGATAGAACGACAATTACTATACTTATTACTCTTATTATTATCAATCTAACTCATATTATTAGCCATATTGTGCTTATATGATCGATATAACGACAATTACTACACTTATTACTCTTATTATTATCAATCTAACTCATATTATTAGCCATATTATGCTTATATGATCGATAGAACGACAATTACTATACTTATTACTCTTATTATTATCAATCTAACTCATATTATTAGCCATATTATGCTTATATGATCGATAGAACGAGAATTACTATACTCACTACTCTTAGTATTATCAATCTAACTCATATTATTAAACATATTATGCAGATATGATCGATAGAACGACAATTACTATACTTATTACTCTTATTATTATCAATCTAACTCATATTATTAGCCATATTGTGCTTATATGATCGATATAACGACAATTACTACACTTATTACTCTTATTATTATCAATCTAACTCATATTATTAGCCATATTATGCTTATATGATCGATAGAACGACAATTACTATACTTATTACTCTTATTATTATCAATCTAACTCATATTATTAGCCATATTATGCTTATATGATCGATAGAACGACAATTACTATACTCACTACTCTTAGTATTATCAATCTACCTCATATTATTAGCCATATTAGGCTTATATGATCGATAGTACGACAATTACTATACTCATTACTCTTATTATTATCAATCTAACTCATATTATTAACCATATTATGCAGATATGATCGATAGAACGACAATTTCTAAACTTATTACACTCACTATTATCAATCTAACTCACATTATTAGCCATATTATGCTTATATGATCGATAGAACGACAATTACTATACTTATTACTCTTATTATTATCAATCTAACTCATATTATTAGCCATATTGTGCTTATATGAGCGATAGAACTATAATTACTATATTTATTACACTCACTATTATCAATCTAACTCATATTATTAACCATATTATGCAGATATGATCGATAGAACGACAATTACTATACTCATTACTCTTATTATTATCAATCTAACTCATGCAATTAGCCATATTATGGTTATATCATCGATAGAACGACAATTACTATACTCACTACTCTTAGTATTATCAATCTAACTCATATTATTAGCCATATTATGCTTATATTATCGATAGAACGACAATTACTATACTTATTACTGTTATTATTATCAATATAACTCATATTATTAGCCATATTATGCTTATATGATCGATAGAATGAGAATTACTATACTCACTACTCTTAGTATTATCACTCTAACTCATATTATTAGCCATATTATGCTCATATGATCGAGAGAACAACAATTACTATACTTATTACTCTTATTATTATCAATCTAACTCATATTATTAGCCATATTATGCTTATATGATCGACAGAATGAGAATTACTATACTCACTACTCTTAGTATTATCACTCTAACTCATATTATTAGCCTTATTATGCTTATATGATCGATAGAACGACAACTACTGTACTTATTACTCTTATTATTATCAATATAACTCATATTATTAGCCATATTATGCTTATATGATCGATAGAACGAGAATTACTATACTCACTACTCTTAGTATTATCAATCTAACTCATATTATTAAACATATTATGCAGATATGATCGATAGAACGACAATTACTATACTTATTACTCTTATTATTATCAATCTAACTCATATTATTAGCCATATTGTGCTTATATGATCGATATAACGACAATTACTACACTTATTACTCTTATTATTATCAATCTAACTCATATTATTAGCCATATTATGCTTATATGATCGATAGAACGACAATTACTATACTTATTACTCTTATTATTATCAATCTAACTCATATTATTAGCCATATTATGCTTATATGATCGATAGAACGAGAATTACTATACTCACTACTCTTAGTATTATCAATCTAACTCATATTATTAAACATATTATGCAGATATGATCGATAGAACGACAATTACTATACTTATTACTCTTATTATTATCAATCTAACTCATATTATTAGCCATATTGTGCTTATATGATCGATATAACGACAATTACTACACTTATTACTCTTATTATTATCAATCTAACTCATATTATTAGCCATATTATGCTTATATGATCGATAGAACGACAATTACTATACTTATTACTCTTATTATTATCAATCTAACTCATATTATTAGCCATATTATGCTTATATGATCGATAGAACGACAATTACTATACTCACTACTCTTAGTATTATCAATCTACCTCATATTATTAGCCATATTAGGCTTATATGATCGATAGTACGACAATTACTATACTCATTACTCTTATTATTATCAATCTAACTCATATTATTAACCATATTATGCAGATATGATCGATAGAACGACAATTTCTAAACTTATTACACTCACTATTATCAATCTAACTCACATTATTAGCCATATTATGCTTATATGATCGATAGAACGACAATTACTATACTTATTACTCTTATTATTATCAATCTAACTCATATTATTAGCCATATTGTGCTTATATGATCGATAGAACGACAATTACTATACCTATTACTCTTATTATTATAAACCTAACTCATATTATTAGCCATATTATGCAGATATGATCGATAGAACGACAATTTCTATACCTATTACACTCACTATTATCAATCTAACTCACATTATTAGCCATATTATGCTTATATGATCGATAGTACGACAATTACTATACTCATTGCTCTTATTATTATCAATCTAACTCATATTATTAACCATATTATGCAATTATGATCGACAGAACGACAATTACTATACTTATTACACTTATTATTATCAATCTAACTCATATTATTAGCCATATTATGCTTATATGATCGATAGAACGACAATTACTATATTTATTACACTCACTATTATCAATCTAACTCATATTATTAACCATATTATGCAGATATGATCGATAGAATGACAATTAATATACTCATTACTCTTATTATTATCAATCTAACTCATGCTATTAGCCATATTATGGTTACATGATCGATATAACGACAATTACTATACTTATTACTCTTATTATTATGAATCTAACTCATATTATTAGCCACATTATGCTTAAATGATCGATAGTACGACAATTACTATACTCATTACTCTTATTATTATCAATCTAACTCATATTATTAACCATATTATGCTTATATGACCGATAGAACGACAATTACTATACTTATTACTCTTATTATTATCAATCTAACTCATATTATTAGCCATATTATGCTTATATGATCGATAGAACGACAATTACTATACACATTACTCTTATTATTATCAATCTAACTCATATTATTAACCATATTATGCAGATATGATCGATAGAACGACAATTACTATACTTATTACTCTTATTATTATCAATCTAACTCATATTATTAGCCATATTGTGCGTATATGATCGATAGAACGACAATTACTATACTTATTACTCTTATTATTATCAATCTAACTCATATTATTAGCCATATTATGCTTATATGATCGATAGAACGACAATTACTATACTTATTACTCTTATTATTATGAATCTAACTCATATTATTAGCCACATTATGCTTATATGATCGATAGAACTACAATTACTATCCTCATTACTCTTATTATTATCAACCCAACTCATATTATTACCCATATTATGCAGATATGATCGATAGAACGACAATTACTGTACTCATTACTCTTATTATTATCAATCTAACTCATGCTATTAGCCATATTATGGTTACATGATCGATATAACGACAATTACTATACTTATTACTCTTATTATTATCAATCTAACTCATATTATTAACCATATTATGCAGATATGATCGATAGAACGACAATTACTATACTTCTTACACTTATTATTATCAATCTAACTCATATTATTAGCCATATTATGCTTATATGATCGATAGTACGACAATTACTATACTCATTGCTCTTATTATTATCAATCTAACTCATATTATTAACCATATTATGCAATTATGATCGACAGAACGACAATTACTATACTTATTACACTTATTATTATCAATCTAACTCATATTATTAGCCATATTATGCTTATATGATCGATAGAACGACAATTACTATATTTATTACACTCACTATTATCAATCTAACTCATATTATTAACCATATTATGCAGATATGATCGATAGAACGACAATTACTATACACATTACTCTTATTATTATCAATCTAACTCATGCTATTAGCCAATTATGGTTACATGATCGATATAACGACAATTACTATACTTATTACTCTTATTATTATCAATCTAACTCATATTATTAACCATATTATGCAGATATGATCGATAGAACGACAATTACTATACTTATTACTCTTATTATTATCAATCTAACTCATATTATTAGCCATATTGTGCGTATATGATCGATAGAACGACAATTACTATACTTATTACTCTTATTATTATCAATCTAACTCATATTATTAGCCATATTATGCTTATATGATCGATAGAACGACAATTACTATACTCATTACTCTTATTATTATGAATCTAACTCATATTATTAGCCACATTATGCTTATATGATCGATAGAACTACAATTACTATCCTCATTACTCTTATTATTATCAACCCAACTCATATTATTACCCATATTATGCTGATATGATCGATAGAACGACATTCACTATACTTATTACACTCACTATTATCAATCTAACTCATATTATTAACCATATTATGCAGATATGATCGATAGAACGACAATTACTATACTCATTACTCTTATTATTATCAACCTAACTCATGCTATTAGCCATATTATGGTTACATGATCGATATAACGACAATTACTATACTTATTACTCTTATTATTATCAATCTAACTCATATTATTAGCCATATTATGCTTATATGATCGATAGTACGACAATTAATATACTCACTGCTCTTATTATTATCAATCTAACTCATATTATTAACCATATTATGCAATTATGATCCACAGAACGACAATTACTATACTTATTACACTTATTATTATCAATCTAACTCATATTATTGGCCATATTATGCTTATATGATCGATAGAACGACAATTACTATATTTATTACACTCACTATTATCAATCTAACTCATATTATTAACCATATTATGCAGATATGATCGATAGTACGACAATTACTATACTTATTACTCTTATTATTATCATTCTAACTCATATTATTAACCGTATTATGCAGATATGATCGATAGAACTACAATTACTATACTCATTACTCTTATTATTATCAATCTAACTCATATTATTAGCCATATTATGCTTATATGATCGATAGAACGACAATTACTATACTCACTACTCTTAGTATTATCAATCTAACTCATATTATTAGCCATATTATGCTTATATTATCGATAGAACGACAATTACTATACTTAGTACTGTTATTATTATCAATATAACTCATATTATTAGCCATATTATGCTTATATGATCGATAGAACGACAATTACTATACTTATTACTCTCATTATTATCAATCTAACTCATATTATTAGCCATATTGTGCTTATATGAGCGATAGAACGACAATTACTATATTTATTACACTCACTATTATCAATCTAACTCATATTATTAACCATATTATGCAGATATGATCGATAGAACGACAATTACTATACTCATTACTCTTATTATTATCAATCTAACTCATATTATTAGCCATATTGTGCGTATATGATCGATAGAACGACAATTACTATACTTATTACTCTTATTATTATCAATCTAACTCATATTATTAGCCATATTATGCTTATATGATCGATAGAACGACAATTACTATACTCACTACTCTTAGTATTATCAATCTACCTCATATTATTAGCCATATTAGGCTTATATGATCGATAGTACGACAATTACTATACTCATTACTCTTATTATTATCAATCTAACTCATATTATTAACCATATTATGCAGATATGATCGATAGAACGACAATTTCTAAACTTATTACACTCACTATTATCAATCTAACTCACATTATTAGCCATATTATGCTTATATGATCGATAGTACGACAATTACTATACTCATTACACTTATTATTATTAATCTAACTCATATTATTAACCATATTATGCAGATATGATCGATCGAACGACAATTACTATACTTCTTACACTTATTATTATCAATCTAACTCATATTATTAGCCATATTATGCTTATATGATCGATAGTACGACAATTACTATACTCATTGCTCTTATTATTATCAATCTGACTCATATTATTAACCATATTATGCAATTATGATCGACAGAACGACAATTACTATACTTATTACACATATTATTATCAATCTAACTCATATTATTAGCCATATTATGCTTATATGATCGATAGAAAGACAATTACTATACTTATTACTCTTATGATTATCAATCTAACTCATATTATTAGCCATATTGTGCTTATATGAGCGATAGAACGACAATTACTATATTTATTACACTCACTATTATCAATCTAACTCATATTATTAACCATATTATGCAGATATGATCGATAGAACGACAATTACTATACACATTACTCTTATTATTATCAATCTAACTCATGCTATTAGCCAATTATGGTTACATGATCGATATAACTACAATTACTATCCTCATTACTCTTATTATTATCAACCCAACTCATATTATTACCCATATTATGCTGATATGATCGATAGAACGACATTCACTATACTTATTACACTCACTATTATCAATCTAACTCATATTATTAACCATATTATGCAGATATGATCGATAGAACGACAATTACTATACTCATTACTCTTATTATTATCAACCTAACTCATGCTATTAGCCATATTATGGTTACATGATCGATATAACGACAATTACTATACTTATTACTCTTATTATTATCAATCTAACTCATATTATTAACCATATTATGCAGATATGATCGATAGAACGACAATTACTATACTTCTTACACTTATTATTATCAATCTAACTCATATTATTAGCCATATTATGCCTATATGATCGATAGTACGACAATTAATATACTCACTGCTCTTATTATTATCAATCTAACTCATATTATTAACCATATTATGCAATTATGATCCACAGAACGACAATTACTATACTTATTACACTTATTATTATCAACCTAACTCATATTATTGGCCATATTATGCTTATATGATCGATAGAACGACAATTACTATATTTATTACACTCACTATTATCAATCTAACTCATATTATTAACCATATTATGCAGATATGATCGATAGTACGACAATTACTATACTTATTACTCTTATTATTATCATTCTAACTCATATTATTAACCGTATTATGCAGATATGATCGATAGAACTACAATTACTATACTCATTACTCTTATTATTATCAATCTAACTCATATTATTAGCCATATTATGCTTATATGATCGATAGAACGACAATTACTATACTCACTACTCTTAGTATTATCAATCTAACTCATATTATTAGCCATATTATGCTTATATTATCGATAGAACGACAATTACTATACTTAGTACTGTTATTATTATCAATATAACTCATATTATTAGCCATATTATGCTTATATGATCGATAGAACGACAATTACTATACTTATTACTCTCATTATTATCAATCTAACTCATATTATTAGCCATATTGTGCTTATATGAGCGATAGAACGACAATTACTATATTTATTACACTCACTATTATCAATCTAACTCATATTATTAACCATATTATGCAGATATGATCGATAGAACGACAATTACTATACTCATTACTCTTATTATTATCAATCTAACTCATATTATTAGCCATATTGTGCGTATATGATCGATAGAACGACAATTACTATACTTATTACTCTTATTATTATCAATCTAACTCATATTATTAGCCATATTATGCTTATATGATCGATAGAACGACAATTACTATACTCACTACTCTTAGTATTATCAATCTACCTCATATTATTAGCCATATTAGGCTTATATGATCGATAGTACGACAATTACTATACTCATTACTCTTTTTATTATCAATCTAACTCATATTATTAACCATATTATGCAGATATGATCGATAGAACGACAATTTCTAAACTTATTACACTCACTATTATCAATCTAACTCACATTATTAGCCATATTATGCTTATATGATCGATAGTACGACAATTACTATACTCATTACACTTATTATTATCAATCTAACTCATATTATTAACCATATTATGCAGATATGATCGATCGAACGACAATTACTATACTTCTTACACTTATTATTATCAATCTAACTCATATTATTAGCCATATTATGCTTATATGATCGATAGTACGACAATTACTATACTCATTGCTCTTATTATTATCAATCTGACTCATATTATTAACCATATTATGCAATTATGATCGACAGAACGACAATTACTATACTTATTACACATATTATTATCAATCTAACTCATATTATTAGCCATATTATGCTTATATGATCGATAGAAAGACAATTACTATACTTATTACTCTTATGATTATCAATCTAACTCATATTATTAGCCATATTGTGCTTATATGAGCGATAGAACGACAATTACTATATTTATTACACTCACTATTATCAATCTAACTCATATTATTAACCATATTATGCAGATATGATCGATAGAACGACAATTACTATACACATTACTCTTATTATTATCAATCTAACTCATGCTATTAGCCAATTATGGTTACATGATCGATATAACTACAATTACTATCCTCATTACTCTTATTATTATCAACCCAACTCATATTATTACCCATATTATGCTGATATGATCGATAGAACGACATTCACTATACTTATTACACTCACTATTATCAATCTAACTCATATTATTAACCATATTATGCAGATATGATCGATAGAACGACAATTACTATACTCATTACTCTTATTATTATCAACCTAACTCATGCTATTAGCCATATTATGGTTACATGATCGATATAACGACAATTACTATACTTATTACTCTTATTATTATCAATCTAACTCATATTATTAACCATATTATGCAGATATGATCGATAGAACGACAATTACTATACTTCTTACACTTATTATTATCAATCTAACTCATATTATTAGCCATATTATGCCTATATGATCGATAGTACGACAATTAATATACTCACTGCTCTTATTATTATCAATCTAACTCATATTATTAACCATATTATGCAATTATGATCCACAGAACGACAATTACTATACTTATTACACTTATTATTATCAACCTAACTCATATTATTGGCCATATTATGCTTATATGATCGATAGAACGACAATTACTATATTTATTACACTCACTATTATCAATCTAACTCATATTATTAACCATATTATGCAGATATGATCGATAGTACGACAATTACTATACTTATTACTCTTATTATTATCATTCTAACTCATATTATTAACCGTATTATGCAGATATGATCGATAGAACTACAATTACTATACTCATTACTCTTATTATTATCAATCTAACTCATATTATTAGCCATATTATGCTTATATGATCGATAGAACGACAATTACTATACTCACTACTCTTAGTATTATCAATCTAACTCATATTATTAGCCATATTATGCTTATATTATCGATAGAACGACAATTACTATACTTAGTACTGTTATTATTATCAATATAACTCATATTATTAGCCATATTATGCTTATATGATCGATAGAACGACAATTACTATACTTATTACTCTCATTATTATCAATCTAACTCATATTATTAGCCATATTGTGCTTATATGAGCGATAGAACGACAATTACTATATTTATTACACTCACTATTATCAATCTAACTCATATTATTAACCATATTATGCAGATATGATCGATAGAACGACAATTACTATACTCATTACTCTTATTATTATCAATCTAACTCATATTATTAGCCATATTGTGCGTATATGATCGATAGAACGACAATTACTATACTTATTACTCTTATTATTATCAATCTAACTCATATTATTAGCCATATTATGCTTATATGATCGATAGAACGACAATTACTATACTCACTACTCTTAGTATTATCAATCTACCTCATATTATTAGCCATATTAGGCTTATATGATCGATAGTACGACAATTACTATACTCATTACTCTTATTATTATCAATCTAACTCATATTATTAACCATATTATGCAGATATGATCGATAGAACGACAATTTCTAAACTTATTACACTCACTATTATCAATCTAACTCACATTATTAGCCATATTATGCTTATATGATCGATAGTACGACAATTACTATACTCATTACACTTATTATTATCAATCTAACTCATATTATTAACCATATTATGCAGATATGATCGATCGAACGACAATTACTATACTTCTTACACTTATTATTATCAATCTAACTCATATTATTAGCCATATTATGCTTATATGATCGATAGTACGACAATTACTATACTCATTGCTCTTATTATTATCAATCTGACTCATATTATTAACCATATTATGCAATTATGATCGACAGAACGACAATTACTATACTTATTACACATATTATTATCAATCTAACTCATATTATTAGCCATATTATGCTTATATGATCGATAGAAAGACAATTACTATACTTATTACTCTTATGATTATCAATCTAACTCATATTATTAGCCATATTGTGCTTATATGAGCGATAGAACGACAATTACTATATTTATTACACTCACTATTATCAATCTAACTCATATTATTAACCATATTATGCAGATATGATCGATAGAACGACAATTACTATACTCATTACTCTTATTATTATCAATCTAACTCATGCTATTAGCCATATTATGGTTATATGATCGATATAACGACAATTACTACACTTATTACTCTTATTATTATCAATCTAACTCATATTATTAGCCATATTATGCTTATATGATCGATAGAACGACAATTACTATACTTATTACTCATATTATTATCAATCTAACTCATATTATTAGCCATATTGTGATTACATGAGCGATAGAACGACAATTACTATATTTATTACACTCACTATTATCAATCTAACTCATATTATTAACCATATTATGCAGATATGATCGATAGAACGACAATTACTATACTCATTACTCTTATTATTATCAATCTAACTCATGCTATTAGCCATATTATGGTTATATGATCGATATAATGACAATTACTACACTTATTACTCTTATTATTATCAATCTAACTCATATTATTAGCCATATTGTGCTTATATGATCGATAGAACGACAATTACTATACTTATTACTCTTATTATTATAAATCTAACTCATATTATTACCCATATTATGCTGATATGATCGATAGAACGACATTCACTATACTTATTACACTCACTATTATCAATCTAACTCATATTATTAACCATATTATGCAGATATGATCGATAGAACGACAATTACTATACTTATTACTCTTATTATTATCATTCTAACTCATATTATTAACCGTATTATGCAGATATGATCGATAGAACTACAATCACTATACTCATTACTCTTATTATTATCAATCTAACTCATATTATTAGCCATATTATGCTTATATGATCGATAGAACGACAATTACTATACTCACTACTCTTAGTATTATCAATCTAACTCATATTATTAGCCATATTATGCTTATATTATCGATAGAACGACAATTACTATACTTATTACTCTTATTATTATCAATCTAACTCATATTATTAGCCATATTGTGCTTATATGAGCGATAGAACTATAATTACTATATTTATTACACTCACTATTATCAATCTAACTCATATTATTAACCATATTATGCAGATATGATCGATAGAACGACAATTACTATACTCATTACTCTTATTATTATCAATCTAACTCATGCAATTAGCCATATTATGGTTATATCATCGATAGAACGACAATTACTATACTCACTACTCTTAGTATTATCAATCTAACTCATATTATTAGCCATATTATGCTTATATTATCGATAGAACGACAATTACTATACTTATTACTGTTATTATTATCAATATAACTCATATTATTAGCCATATTATGCTTATATGATCGATAGAATGAGAATTACTATACTCACTACTCTTAGTATTATCACTCTAACTCATATTATTAGCCATATTATGCTCATATGATCGAGAGAACAACAATTACTATACTTATTACTCTTATTATTATCAATCTAACTCATATTATTAGCCATATTATGCTTATATGATCGACAGAATGAGAATTACTATACTCACTACTCTTAGTATTATCACTCTAACTCATATTATTAGCCTTATTATGCTTATATGATCGATAGAACGACAACTACTGTACTTATTACTCTTATTATTATCAATATAACTCATATTATTAGCCATATTATGCTTATATGATCGATAGAACGAGAATTACTATACTCACTACTCTTAGTATTATCAATCTAACTCATATTATTAAACATATTATGCAGATATGATCGATAGAACGACAATTACTATACTTATTACTCTTATTATTATCAATCTAACTCATATTATTAGCCATATTGTGCTTATATGATCGATATAACGACAATTACTACACTTATTACTCTTATTATTATCAATCTAACTCATATTATTAGCCATATTATGCTTATATGATCGATAGAACGACAATTACTATACTTATTACTCTTATTATTATCAATCTAACTCATATTATTAGCCATATTATGCTTATATGATCGATAGAACGAGAATTACTATACTCACTACTCTTAGTATTATCAATCTAACTCATATTATTAGCCATATTAGGCTTATATGATCGATAGTACGACAATTACTATACTCATTACTCTTATTATTATCAATCTCACTCATATTATTAGCCATATTGTGATTACATGAGCGATAGAACGACAATTACTATATTTATTACACTCACTATTATCAATCTAACTCATATTATTAACCATATTATGCAGATATGATCGATAGAACGACAATTACTATACTCATTACTCTTATTATTATCAATCTAACTCATGCTATTAGCCATATTATGGTTACATGATCGATATAACGACAATTACTATACTTATTACTCTTACTATTATCAACCTAACTCATATTATTAACCATATTATGCAGATATGATCGATAGAACGACAATTACTATACTTATTACTCTTATTATTATCAATCTAACTCATATTATTAGCCATATTGTGCGTATATGATCGATAGAACGACAATTACTATACTTATTACTCTTATTATTATAAATCTAACTCATATTATTAGCCATATTATGCTTATATGATCGATAGAACCACAATTACTATACTTATTACTCTTATTATTATGAATCTAACTCATATTATTAGCCACATTATGCTTATATGATCGATAGAACTACAATTACTATACTCATTACTCTTATTATTATCAACACAACTCATATTATTACCCATATTATGCTGATATGATCGATAGAACGACATTCACTATACTTATTACACTCACTATTATCAATCTAACTCATATTATTAACCATATTTTGCAGATATGATCGATAGAACGACAATTACTATACTTATTACTCTTATTATTATGAATCTAACTCATATTATTAGCCACATTATGCTTATATGATCGATAGAACTACAATTACTATACTCATTACTCTTATTATTATCAACCCAACTCATATTATTACCCATATTATGCTGATATGATCGATAGAACGACATTCACTATACATATTACACTCACTATTATCAATCTAACTCATATTATTAGCCATATTATGGTTATATGATCGATAGAACTACAATTTCTATACTCATTACTCTTATTATTATCAATCCAACTCATGCTATTAGCCATATTATGGTTATATGATCGATATAACGACAATTACTATACTTATTACTCTTATTATTATCAATCTAACTCATATTATTAAGCATATTATGCAGATATGATCGATAGAACGACAATTACTATACTTATTACTCTTATTATTATCAATCTAACTCATATTATTAGCCATATTGTGCTTATATGATCGATAGAACGACAATTACTATACTTATTACTCTTATTATTATCAATCTAACGCATATTATTAGCCATATTGTGCGTATATGATCGATGGAACGACAATTACTATACTTATTACTCTTATTATTATAAATCTAACTCATATTATTAGCCATATTATGCTTATATGATCGATAGAACGACAATTGCTATACTTATTACTCTTATTGTTATGAATCTAACTCATATTATTAGCCACATTATGCTTATATGATCGATAGAACTACAATTACTATACTCATTACTCTTATTATTATCAACCCAACTCATATTATTACCCATATTATGCTGATATGATCGATAGAACGACATTCACTATACTTATTACACTCACTGTTATCAATCTAACTCATATTATTAACCATATTATGCAGATATGATCGATAGAACGACAATTACTATACTTATTACTCTTATTATTATCAATCTAACTCATATTATTAACCATATTATGCAGATATGATCGATCGAACGACAATTACTATACTTCTTACACTTATTATTATCAATCTAACTCATATTATTAGCCATATTATGCTTATATGATCGATAGTACGACAATTACTATACTCATTGCTCTTATTATTATCAATCTAACTCATATTATTAACCATATTATGCAATTATGATCGACAGAACGACAATTACTATACTTATTACACTTATTATTATCAATCTAACTCATATTATTAGCCATATTATGCTTATATGATCGATAGAACGACAATTACTATACTCATTACTCTTATTATTATCAATCTAACTCATATTATTAGCCATATTGTGATTACATGAGCGATAGAACGACAATTACTATATTTATTACACTCCCTATTGTCAATCTAACTCATATTATTAACCATATTATGCAGATATGATCGATAGAACGACAATTACTATACTCATTACTCTTATTATTATCAATCTAACTCATGCTATTAGCCATATTATGGTTACATGATCGATATAACGACAATTACTATACTTATTACTCTTATTATTATCAATCTAACTCATATTATTAACCATATTATGCAGATATGATCGATAGAACGACAATTACTATACTTATTACTCTTATTATTATCAATCCAACTCATGCTATTAGCCATATTATGGTTATATGATCGATATAACGACAATTACTATACTTATTACTCTTATTATTATCAATCTAACTCATATTATTAAGCATATTATGCAGATATGATCGATAGAACGACAATTACTATACTTATTACTCTTATTATTATCAATCTAGCTCATATTATTAGCCATATTGTGCTTATATGATCGATAGAACGACAATTACTATACTTATTACTCTTATTATTATCAATCTAACTCATATTATTAGCCATATTATGCTTATATGATCGATAGAACGAGAATTACTATACTCACTACTCTTAGTATTATCAATCCAACTCATATTATTAGCCATATTATGGTTATATGATCGATAGAACTACAATTACTATACTCATTACTCTTATTATTATCAATCCAACTCATGCTATTAGCCATATTATGGTTATATGATCGATATAACGACAATTACTATACTTATTACTCTTATTATTATAAATCTAACTCATATTATTAGCCTTATTATGCTTATATGATCGATAGAACGAGAATTACTATACTCACTACTCTTAGTATTATCAATCTAACTCATATTATTAGCCATATTAGGCTTATATGATCGATAGTACGACAATTACTATACTCATTACTCTTATTATTATCAATCTAACTCATATTATTAGCCATATTGTGATTACATGAGCGATAGAACGACAATTACTATATTTATTACACTCACTATTATCAATCTAACTCATATTATTAACCATATTATGCAGATATGATCGATAGAACGACAATTACTATACTCATTACTCTTATTATTATGAATCTAACTCATATTATTAGCCACATTATGCTTATATGATCGATAGAACTACAATTACTATACTCATTACTCTTATTATTATCAACCCAACTCATATTATTACCCATATTATGCTGATATGATCGATAGAACGACATTCACTATACTTATTACACTCACTATTATCAATCTAACTCATATTATTAGCCATATTATGGTTATATGATCGATAGAACTACAATTACTATACTCATTACTCTTATTATTATCAATCCAACTCATGCTATTAGCCATATTATGGTTATATGATCGATATAACGACAATTACTATACTTATTACTCTTATTATTATCAATCTAACTCATATTATTAAGCATATTATGCAGATATGATCGATAGAACGACAATTACTATACTTATTACTCTTATTATTATAAATCTAACTCATATTATTAGCCATATTATGCTTATATGATCGATAGAACGACAATAACTATACTTATTACTCTTATTATTATAAATCTAACTCATATTATTAGCCATATTATGCTTATATGATCGATAGAACGAGAATTACTATACTCACTACTCTTAGTATTATCAATCTAACTCATATTATTAGCCATATTAGGCTTATATGATCGATAGTACGACAATTACTATACTCATTACTCTTATTATTATCAATCTAACTCATATTATTAGCCATATTGTGATTACATGAGCGATAGAACGACAATTACTATATTTATTACACTCACTATTATCAATCTAACTCATATTATTAACCATATTATGCAGATATGATCGATAGAACGACAATTACTATACTCATTACTCTTATTATTATCAATCTAACTCATGCTATTAGCCATATTATGGTTACATGATCGATATAACGACAATTACTATACTTATTACTCTTATTATTATCAATCTAACTCATATTATTAACCATATTATGCAGATATGATCGATAGAACGACAATTACTATACTTATTACTCTTATTATTATCAATCTAACTGATATTATTAGCCATATTGTGCGTATATGATCGATAGAACGACAATTACTATACTTATTACTCTTATTATTATAAATCTAACTCATATTATTAGCCATATTATGCTTATATGATCGATAGAACGACAATTACTATACTTATTACTCTTATTATTATAAATCTAACTCATATTATTAGCCATATTATGCTTATATGATCGATAGAACGTGAATTACTGTACTCACTACTCTTAGTATTATCAATCTAACTCATATTATTAGCCATATTAGGCTTATATGATCGATAGTACGACAATTACTATACTCATTACTCTTATTATTATCAATCTCACTCATATTATTAGCCATATTGTGATTACATGAGCGATAGAACGACAATTACTATATTTATTACACTCACTATTATCAATCTAACTCATATTATTAACCATATTATGCAGATATGATCGATAGAACGACAATTACTATACTCATTACTCTTATTATTATCAATCTAACTCATGCTATTAGCCATATTATGGTTACATGATCGATATAACGACAATTACTATACTTATTACTCTTACTATTATCAATCTAACTCATATTATTAACCATATTATGCAGATATGATCGATAGAACGACAATTACTATACTTATTACTCTTATTATTATCAATCTAACTCATATTATTAGCCATATTGTGCGTATATGATCGATAGAACGACAATTACTATACTTATTACTCTTATTATTATAAATCTAACTCATATTATTAGCCATATTATGCTTATATGATCGATAGAACGACAATTACTATACTTATTACTCTTATTATTATGAATCTAACTCATATTATTAGCCACATTATGCTTATATGATCGATAGAACTACAATTACTATACTCATTACTCTTATTATTATCAACCCAACTCATATTATTACCCATATTATGCTGATATGATCGATAGAACGACATTCACTATACTTATTACACTCACTATTATCAATCTAACTCATATTAATAGCCATATTATGGTTATATGATCGATAGAACTACAATTACTATACTCATTACTCTTATTATTATCAATCCAACTCATGCTATTAGCCATATTATGGTTATATGATCGATATAACGACAATTACTATACTTATTACTCTTATTATTATCAATCTAACTCATATTATTAAGCATATTATGCAGATATGATCGATAGAACGACAATTACTATACTTATTACTCTTATTATTATAAATCTAACTCATATTATTAGCCATATTATGCTTATATGATCGATAGAACGACAATAACTATACTTATTACTCTTATTATTATAAATCTAACTCATATTATTAGCCATATTATGCTTATATGATCGATAGAACGAGAATTACTATACTCACTACTCTTAGTATTATCAATCTAACTCATATTATTAGCCATATTAGGCTTATATGATCGATAGTACGACAATTACTATACTCATTACTCTTATTATTATCAATCTCACTCATATTATTAGCCATATTATGCTTATATGATCGATAGAACGAGAATTACTATACTCACTACTCTTAGTATTATCAATCCAACTCATATTATTAGCCATATTATGGTTATATGATCGATAGAACTACAATTACTATACTCATTACTCTTATTATTATCAATCCAACTCATGCTATTAGCCATATTATGGTTATATGATCGATATAACGACAATTACTATACTTATTACTCTTATTATTATCAATCTAACTCATATTATTAAGCATATTATGCAGATATGATCGATAGAACGACAATTACTATACTTATTACTCTTATTATTATCAACCTAACTCATATTATTAGCCATATTGTGCTTAAATGATCGATAGAACGACAATTACTATACTTATTACTCTTATTATTATAAATCTAACTCATATTATTAGCCTTATTATGCTTATATGATCGATAGAACGAGAATTACTATACTCACTACTCTTAGTATTATCAATCTAACTCATATTATTAGCCATATTAGGCTTATATGATCGATAGTACGACAATTACTATACTCATTACTCTTATTATTATCAATCTAACTCATATTATTAGCCATATTGTGATTACATGAGCGATAGAACGACAATTACTATATTTATTACACTCACTATTATCAATCTAACTCATATTATTAACCATATTATGCAGATATGATCGATAGAACGACAATTACTATACTCATTACTCTTATTATTATCAATCTAACTCATGCTATTAGCCATATTATGGTTACATGATCGATATAACGACAATTACTATACTTATTACTCTTATTATTATCAATCTAACTCATATTATTTACCATATTATGCAGATATGATCGATAGAACGACAATTACTATACTTATTACTCTTATTATTATCAATCTAACTGATATTATTAGCCATATTGTGCGTATATGATCGATAGAACGACAATTACTATACTTATTACTCTTATTATTATAAATCTAACTCATATTATTAGCCATATTATGCTTATATGATCGATAGAACGACAATTACTATACTTATTACTCTTATTATTATAAATCTAACTCATATTATTAGCCATATTATGCTTATATGATCGATAGAACGAGAATTACTGTACTCACTACTCTTAGTATTATCAATCTAACTCATATTATTAGCCATATTAGGCTTATATGATCGATAGTACGACAATTACAATACTCATTACTCTTATTATTATCAATCTCACTCATATTATTAGCCATATTGTGATTACATGAGCGATAGAACGACAATTACTATATTTATTACACTCACTATTATCAATCTAACTCATATTATTAACCATATTATGCAGATATGATCGATAGAACGACAATTACTATACTCATTACTCTTATTATTATCAATCTAACTCATGCTATTAGCCATATTATGGTTACATGATCGATATAACGACAATTACTATACTTATTACTCTTACTATTATCAATCTAACTCATATTATTAACCATATTATGCAGATATGATCGATAGAACGACAATTACTATACTTATTACTCTTATTATTATCAATCTAACTCATATTATTAGCCATATTGTGCGTATATGATCGATAGAACGACAATTACTATACTTATTACTCTTGTTATTATAAATCTAACTCATATTATTAGCCATATTATGCTTATATGATCGATAGAACGACAATTACTATACTTATTACTCTTATTATTATGAATCTAACTCATATTATTAGCCACATTATGCTTATATGATCGATAGAACTACAATTACTATACTCATTACTCTTATTATTATCAACCCAACTCATATTATTACCCATATTATGCTGATATGATCGATAGAACGACATTCACTATACTTATTACACTCACTATTATCAATCTAACTCATATTAATAGCCATATTATGGTTATATGATCGATAGAACTACAATTACTATACTCATTACTCTTATTATTATCAATCCAACTCATGCTATTAGCCATATTATGGTTATATGATCGATATAACGACAATTACTATACTTATTACTCTTATTATTATCAATCTAACTCATATTATTAAGCATATTATGCAGATATGATCGATAGAACGACAATTACTATACTTATTACTCTTATTATTATAAATCTAACTCATATTATTAGCCATATTATGCTTATATGATCGATAGAACGACAATAACTATACTTATTACTCTTATTATTATAAATCTAACTCATATTATTAGCCATATTATGCTTATATGATCGATAGAACGAGAATTACTATACTCACTACTCTTAGTATTATCAATCTAACTCATATTATTAGCCATATTAGGCTTATATGATCGATAGTACGACAATTACTATACTCATTACTCTTATTATTATCAATCTCACTCATATTATTAGCCATATTGTGATTACATGAACGATAGAACGACAATTACTATATTTATTACACTCACTATTATCAATCTAACTCATATTATTAACCATATTATGCAGATATGATCGATAGAACGACAATTACTATACTCATTACTCTTATTATTATCAATCTAACTCATGCTATTAGCCATATTATGGTTACATGATCGATATAACGACAATTACTATACTTATTACTCTTACTATTATCAACCTAACTCATATTATTAACCATATTATGCAGATATGATCGATAGAACGACAATTACTATACTTATTACTCTTATTATTATCAATCTAACTCATATTATTAGCTATATTGTGCGTATATGATCGATAGAACGACAATTACTATACTTATTACTCTTATTATTATAAATCTAACTCATATTATTAGCCATATTATGCTTATATGATCGATAGAACCACAATTACTATACTTATTACTCTTATTATTATGAATCTAACTCATATTATTAGCCACATTATGCTTATATGATCGATAGAACTACAATTACTATACTCATTACTCTTATTATTATCAACACAACTCATATTATTACCCATATTATGCTGATATGATCGATAGAACGACATTCACTATACTTATTACACTCACTATTATCAATCTAACTCATATTATTAACCATATTATGCAGATATGATCGATAGAACGACAATTACTATACTTATTACTCTTATTATTATGAATCTAACTCATATTATTAGCCACATTATGCTTATATGATCGATAGAACTACAATTACTATACTCATTACTCTTATTATTATCAACCCAACTCATATTATTACCCATATTATGCTGATATGATCGATAGAACGACATTCACTATACTTATTACACTCACTATTATCAATCTAACTCATATTATTAGCCATATTATGGTTATATGATCGATAGAACTACAATTTCTATACTCATTACTCTTATTATTATCAATCCAACTCATGCTATTAGCCATATTATGGTTATATGATCGATATAACGACAATTACTATACTTATTACTCTTATTATTATCAATCTAACTCATATTATTAAGCATATTATGCAGATATGATCGATAGAACGACAATTACTATACTTATTACTCTTATTATTATCAATCTAACTCATATTATTAGACATATTGTGCTTATATGATCGAACCAACGACAATTACTATACTTATTACTCTTATTATTATCAATCTAACTCATATTATTAGCCATATTGTGCGTATATGATCGATAGAACGACAATTACTATACTTATTACTCTTATTATTATAAATCTAACTCATATTATTAGCCATATTATGCTTATATGATCGATAGAACGACAATTGCTATACTTATTACTCTTATTGTTATGAATCTAACTCATATTATTAGCCACATTATGCTTATATGATCGATAGAACTACAATTACTATACTCATTACTCTTATTATTATCAACCCAACTCATATTATTACCCATATTATGCTGATATGATCGATAGAACGACATTCACTATACTTATTACACTCACTGTTATCAATCTAACTCATATTATTAACCATATTATGCCGATATGATCGATAGAACGACAATTACTATACTTATTACTCTTATTATTATCAATCTAACTCATATTATTAACCATATTATGCAGATATGATCGATCGAACGACAATTACTATACTTCTTACACTTATTATTATCAATCTAACTCATATTATTAGCCATATTATGCTTATATGATCGATAGTACGACAATTACTATACTCATTGCTCTTATTATTATCAATCTAACTCATATTATTAACCATATTATGCAATTATGATCGACAGAACGACAATTACTATACTTATTACACTTATTATTATCAATCTAACTCATATTATTAGCCATATTATGCTTATATGATCGATAGAACGACAATTACTATACTTATTACTCTTATTATTATCAATCTAACTCATATTATTAGCCATATTGTGATTACATGAGCGATAGAACGACAATTACTATATTTATTACACTCCCTATTGTCAATCTAACTCATATTATTAACCATATTATGCAGATATGATCGATAGAACGACAATTACTATACTCATTACTCTTATTATTATCAATCTAACTCATGCTATTAGCCATATTATGGTTACATGATCGATATAACGACAATTACTATACTTATTACTCTTATTATTATCAATCTAACTCATATTATTAACCATATTATGCAGATATGATCGATAGAACGACAATTACTATACTTATTACTCTTATTATTATCAATCCAACTCATGCTATTAGCCATATTATGGTTATATGATCGATATAACGACAATTACTATACTTATTACTCTTATTATTATCAATCTAACTCATATTATTAAGCATATTATGCAGATATGATCGATAGAACGACAATTACTATACTTATTACTCTTATTATTATCAATCTAACTCATATTATTAGCCATATTGTGCTTATATGATCGATAGAACGACAATTACTATACTTATTACTCTTATTATTATCAATCTAACTCATATTATTAGCCATATTATGCTTATATGATCGATAGAACGAGAATTACTATACTCACTACTCTTAGTATTATCAATCCAACTCATATTATTAGCCATATTATGGTTATATGATCGATAGAACTACAATTACTATACTCATTACTCTTATTATTATCAATCCAACTCATGCTATTAGCCATATTATGGTTATATGATCGATATAACGACAATTACTATACTTATTACTCTTATTATTATAAATCTAACTCATATTATTAGCCTTATTATGCTTATATGATCGATAGAACGAGAATTACTATACTCACTACTCTTAGTATTATCAATCTAACTCATATTATTAGCCATATTGTGCTTAAATGATCGATAGAACGACAATTACTATACTCATTACTCTTATTATTATCAATCTAACTCATATTATTAGCCATATTGTGATTACATGAGCGATAGAACGACAATTACTATATTTATTACACTCACTATTATCAATCTAACTCATATTATTAACCATATTATGCAGATATGATCGATAGAACGACAATTACTATACTCATTACTCTTATTATTATGAATCTAACTCATATTATTAGCCACATTATGCTTATATGATCGATAGAACTACAATTACTATACTCATTACTCTTATTATTATCAACCCAACTCATATTATTACCCATATTATGCTGATATGATCGATAGAACGACATTCACTATACTTATTACACTCACTATTATCAATCTAACTCATATTATTAGCCATATTATGGTTATATGATCGATAGAACTACAATTACTATACTCATTACTCTTATTATTATCAATCAACTCATGCTATTAGCCATATTATGGTTATATGATCGATATAACGACAATTACTATACTTATTACTCTTATTATTATCAATTCTAACTCATATTATTAAGCATATTATGCAGATATGATCGATAGAACGACAATTACTATACTTATTACTCTTAATATTATAAATCTAACTCATATTATTAGCCATATTATGCTTATATGATCGATAGAACGACAATAACTATACTTATTACTCTTATTATTATAAATCTAACTCATATTATTAGCCATATTATGCTTATATGATCGATAGAACGAGAATTACTATACTCACTACTCTTAGTATTATCAATCTAAACTCATATTATTAGCCATATTAGGCTTATATGATCGATAGTACGACAATTACTATACTCATTACTCTTATTATTATCAATCTCACTCATATTATTAGCCATATTATGCTTATATGATCGATAGAACGAGAATTACTATACTCACTACTCTTAGTATTATCAATCCAACTCATATTATTAGCCATATTATGGTTATATGATCGATAGAACTACAATTACTATACTCATTACTCTTATTATTATCAATCCAACTCATGCTATTAGCCATATTATGGTTATATGATCGATATAACGACAATTACTATACTTATTACTCTTATTATTATCAATCTAACTCATATTATTAAGCATATTATGCAGATATGATCGATAGAACGACAATTACTATACTTATTACTCTTATTATATCAACCTAACTCATATTATTAGCCATATTGTGCTTAAATGATCGATAGAACGACAATTACTATACTTATTACTCTTATTATTATAAATCTAACTCATATTATTAGCCTTATTATGCTTATATGATCGATAGAACGAGAATTACTATACTCACTACTCTTAGTATTATCAATCTAACTCATATTATTAGCCATATTAGGCTTATATGATCGATAGTACGACAATTACTATACTCATTACTCTTATTATTATCATCTAACTCATATTATAGCCATATTGTGATTACATGAGCGATAGAACGACAATTACTATATTTATTACACTCACTATTATCAATCTAACTCATATTATTAACCATATTATGCAGATATGATCGATAGAACGACAATTACTATACTCATTACTCTTATTATTATCAATCTAACTCATGCTATTAGCCATATTATGGTTACATGATCGATATAACGACAATTACTATACTTATTACTCTTATTATTATCATCTAACTCATATTATTAACCATATTATGCAGATATGATCGATAGAACGACAATTACTATACTTATTACTCTTATTATTATCAATCTAACTGATATTATTAGCCATATTGTGCGTATATGATCGATAGAACGACAATTACTATACTTATTACTCTTATTATTATAAATCTAACTCATATTATTAGCCATATTATGGCTTATATGATCGATAGAACGACAATTACTATACTTATTACTCTTATTATTATCAATCCAACTCATGCTATTAGCCATATTATGGTTATATGATCGATATAACGACAATTACTATACTTATTACTCTTATTATTATCAATCTAACTCATATTATTAAGCATATTATGCAGATATGATCGATAGAACGACAATTACTATACTTATTACTCTTATTATTATCAATCTAACTCATATTATTAGCCATATTGTGCTTATATGATCGATAGAATGACAATAACTATACTTATTACTCTTATTATTATAAATCTAACTCATATTATTAGCCATATTATGCTTATATGATCGATAGAACCACAATTACTATACTTATTACTCTTATTATTATGAATCTAACTCATATTATTAGCCACATTATGCTTATATGATCGATAGAACTACAATTACTATACTCATTACTCTTATTATTATCAACACAACTCATATTATTACCCATATTATGCTGATATGATCGATAGAACGACATTCACTATACTTATTACACTCACTATTATCAATCTAACTCATATTATTACCATATTATGCAGATATGATCGATAGAACGACAATTACTATACTTATTACTCCTTATTATTATGAATCTAACTCATATTATTAGCCACATTATGCTTATATGATCGATAGAACTACAATTACTATACTCATTACTCTTATTATTATCAACCCAACTCATATTATTACCCCATATTATGCTGATATGATCGATAGAACGACATTCACTATACTATTACACTCACTATTATCAATCTAACTCATATTATTAAGCCATATTATGGTTATATGATCGATAGAACTACAATTTCTATACTCATTACTCTTATTATTATCAATCCAACTCATGCTATTAGCCATATTATGGTTATATGATCGATATAACGACAATTACTATACTTATTACTCTTATTATTATCAATCTAACTCATATTATTAAGCATATTATGCAGATATGATCGATAGAACGACAATTACTATACTTATTACTCTTATTATTATCAATCTAACTCATATTATTAGCCATATTGTGCTTATATGATCGATAGAACGACAATTACTATACTTATTACTCTTATTATTATCAATCTAACTCATATTATTAGCCATCATTGTGCGTATATGATCGATAGAACGACAATTACTATACTTATTACTCTTATATTATAAATCTAACTCATATTATTAGCCATATTATGCTTATATGATCGATAGAACGACAATTGCTATACTTATTACTCTTATTGTTATGAATCTAAACTCATATTATTAGCCACATTATGCTTATATGATCGATAGAACTACAATTACTATACTCATTACTCTTATTATTATCAACCCAACTCATATTATTACCCATATTATGCTGATATGATCGATAGAACGACATTCACTATACTTATTACACTCACTGTTATCAATCTAACTCATATATTAACCATATTATGCAGATATGATCGATAGAACGACAATTACTATACTTATGTCTCTTATTATTATCATCTAACTCATATTATTAACCATATTATGCAGATATGATCGATCGAACGACAATTACTATACTTCTTACACTTATTATTATCAATCTAACTCATATTATTAGCCATATTATGCTTATATGATCGATAGTACGACAATTACTGTACTCATTGCTCTTATTATTATCAATCTAACTCATATTATTAACCATATTATGCAATTATGATCGACAGAACGACAATTACTATACTTATTACACTTATTATTATCAATCTAACTCATATTATTAGCCATATTATGCTGATATGATCGATAGAACGACAATTACTATACTTATTACTCTTATTATTATCAATCTAACTCATATTATTAGCCATATTGTGATTACATGAGCGATAGAACGACAATTACTATATTTATTACACTCCCTATTGTCAATCTAACTCATATTATTAACCATATTATGCAGATATGATCGATAGAACGACAATTACTATACTCATTACTCTTATTATTATCAATCTAACTCATGCTATTAGCCATATTATGGTTACATGATCGATATAACGACAATTACTATACTTATTACTCTTATTATTATCAATCTAACTCATATTATTAACCATATTATGCAGATATGATCGATAGAACGACAATTACTATACTTATTACTCTTATTATTATCAATCCAACTCATGCTATTAGCCATATTATGGTTATATGATCGATATAACGACAATTACTATACTTATTACTCTTATTATTATCAATCTAACTCATATTATTAAGCATATTATGCAGATATGATCGATAGAACGACAATTACTATACTTATTACTCTTATTATTATCAATCTAACTCATATTATTAGCCATATTGTGCTTATATGATCGATAGAACGACAATTACTATACTTATTACTCTTATTATTATCAATCTAACTCATATTATTAGCCATATTATGCTTATATGATCGATAGAACGAGAATTACTATACTCACTACTCTTAGTATTATCAATCCAACTCATATTATTAGCCATATTATGGTTATATGATCGATAGAACTACAATTACTATACTCATTACTCTTATTATTATCAATCCAACTCATGCTATTAGCCATATTATGGTTATATGATCGATATAACGACAATTACTATACTTATTACTCTTAGTATTATCAATCTAACTCATATTATTAAGCATATTATGCAGATATGATCGATAGAACGACAATTACTATACTTATTACTCTTATTATTATCAACCTAACTCATATTATTAGCCATATTGTGCTTAAATGATCGATAGAACGACAATTACTATACTTATTACTCTTATTATTATAAATCTAACTCATATTATTAGCCTTATTATGCTTATATGATCGATAGAACGAGAATTACTATACTCACTACTCTTAGTGTTATCAATCTAACTCATATTATTAGCCATATTAGGCTTATATGATCGATAGTACGACAATTACTATACTCATTACTCTTATTATTATCAATCTAACTCATATTATTAGCCATACTGTGATTACATGAGCGATAGAACGACAATTACTATATTTATTACACTCACTATTATCAATCTAACTCATATTATTAACCATATTATGCTTATATGATCGATAGTACGACAATTACTATACTCATTGCTCTTATTATTATCAATCTGACTCATATTATTAACCATATTATGCAATTATGATCGACAGAACGACAATTACTATACTTATTACTCTTATTATTATCAATCTAACTGATATTATTAGCCATATTGTGCGTATATGATCGATAGAACGACAATTACTATACTTATTACTCTTATTATTATAAATCTAACTCATATTATTAGCCATATTATGCTTATATGATCGATAGAACGACAATTACTATACTTATTACTCTTATTATTATAAATCTAACTCATATTATTAGCCATATTATGCTTATATGATCGATAGAACGAGAATTACTATACTCACTACTCTTAGTATTATCAATCTAACTCATATTATTAGCCATATTAGGCTTATATGATCGATAGTACGACAATTACTATACTCATTACTCTTATTATTATCAATCTCACTCATATTATTAGCCATATTGTGATTACATGAGCGATAGAACGACAATTACTATATTTATTACACTCACTATTATCAATCTAACTCATATTATTAACCATATTATGCAGATATGATCGATAGAACGACAATTACTATACTCATTACTCTTATTATTATCAATCTAACTCATGCTATTAGCCATATTATGGTTACATGATCGATATAACGACAATTACTATACTTATTACTCTTACTATTATCAATCTAACTCATATTATTAACCATATTATGCAGATATGATCGATAGAACGACAATTACTATACTTATTACTCTTATTATTATCAATCTAACTCATATTATTAGCCATATTGTGCGTATATGATCGATAGAACGACAATTACTATACTTATTACTCTTATTATTATAAATCTAACTCATATTATTAGCCATATTATGCTTATATGATCGATAGAACGACAATTACTATACTTATTACTCTTATTATTATGAATCTAACTCATATTATTAGCCACATTATGCTTATATGATCGATAGAACTACAATTACTATACTCATTACTCTTATTATTATCAACCCAACTCATATTATTACCCATATTATGCTGATATGATCGATAGAACGACATTCACTATACTTATTACACTCACTATTATCAATCTAACTCATATTATTAGCCATATTATGGTTATATGATCGATAGAACTACAATTACTATACTCATTACTCTTATTATTATCAATCCAACTCATGCTATTAGCCATATTATGGTTATATGATCGATATAACGACAATTACTATACTTATTACTCTTATTATTATCAATCTAACTCATATTATTAAGCATATTATGCAGATATGATCGATAGAACGACAATTACTATACTTATTACTCTTATTATTATAAATCTAACTCATATTATTAGCCATATTATGCTTATATGATCGATAGAACGACAATAACTATACTTATTACTCTTATTATTATAAATCTAACTCATATTATTAGCCATATTATGCTTATATGATCGATAGAACGAGAATTACTATACTCACTACTCTTAGTATTATCAATCTAACTCATATTATTAGCCATATTAGGCTTATATGATCGATAGTACGACAATTACTATACTCATTACTCTTATTATTATCAATCTCACTCATATTATTAGCCATATTGTGATTACATGAGCGATAGAACGACAATTACTATATTTATTACACTCACTATTATCAATCTAACTCATATTATTAACCATATTATGCAGATATGATCGATAGAACGACAATTACTATACTCATTACTCTTATTATTATCAATCTAACTCATGCTATTAGCCATATTATGGTTACATGATCGATATAACGACAATTACTATACTTATTACTCTTACTATTATCAACCTAACTCATATTATTAACCATATTATGCAGATATGATCGATAGAACGACAATTACTATACTTATTACTCTTATTATTATCAATCTAACTCATATTATTAGCCATATTGTGCGTATATGATCGATAGAACGACAATTACTATACGTATTACTCTTATTATTATAAATCTAACTCATATTATTAGCCATATTATGCTTATATGATCGATAGAACCACAATTACTATACTTATTACTCTTATTATTATGAATCTAACTCATATTATTAGCCACATTATGCTTATATGATCGATAGAACTACAATTACTATACTCATAACTCTTATTATTATCAACACAACTCATATTATTACCCATATTATGCTGATATGATCGATAGAACGACATTTACTATACTTATTACACTCACTATTATCAATCTAACTCATATTATTAACCATATTATGCAGATATGATCGATAGAACGACAATTACTATACTTATTACTCTTATTATTATGAATCTAACTCATATTATTAGCCACATTATGCTTATATGATCGATAGAACTACAATTACTATACTCATTACTCTTATTATTATCAACCCAACTCATATTATTACCCATATTATGCTGATATGATCGATAGAACGACATTCACTATACTTATTACACTCACTATTATCAATCTAACTCATATTATTAGCCATATTATGGTTATATGATCGATAGAACTACAATTTCTATACTCATTACTCTTATTATTATCAATCCAACTCATGCTATTAGCCATATTATGGTTATATGATCGATATAACGACAATTACTATACTTATTACTCTTATTATTATCAATCTAACTCATATTATTAAGCATATTATGCAGATATGATCGATAGAACGACAATTACTATACTTATTACTCTTATTATTATCAATCTAACTCATATTATTAGCCATATTGTGCTTATATGATCGATAGAACGACAATTACTATACTTATTACTCTTATTATTATGAATCTAACTCATATTATTAGCCACATTATGCTTATATGATCGATAGAACTACAATTACTATACTCATTACTCTTATTATTATCAACACAACTCATATTATTACCCATATTATGCTGATATGATCGATAGAACGACATTCACTATACTTATTACACTCACTATTATCAATCTAACTCATATTATTAGCCATATTATGGTTATATGATCGATAGAACTACAATTTCTATACTCATTACTCTTATTATTATCAATCCAACTCATGCTATTAGCCATATTATGGTTATATGATCGATATAACGACAATTACTATACTTATTACTCTTATTATTATCAATCTAACTCATATTATTAAGCATATTATGCAGATATGATCGATAGAACGACAATTACTATACTTATTACTCTTATTATTATCAATCTAACTCATATTATTAGCCATATTATGGTTATATGATCGATAGAACTACAATTTCTATACTCATTACTCTTATTATTATCAATCCAACTCATGCTATTAGCCATATTATGGTTATATGATCGATATAACGACAATTACTATACTTATTACTCTTATTATTATCAATCTAACTCATATTATTAAGCATATTATGCAGATATGATCGATAGAACGACAATTACTATACTTATTACTCTTATTATTATCAATCTAACTCATATTATTAGCCATATTGTGCTTATATGATCGATAGAACGACAATTACTATACTTATTACTCTTATTATTATCAATCTAACTCATATTATTAGCCATATTGTGCGTATATGATCGATAGAACGACAATTACTATACTTATTACTCTTATTATTATAAATCTAACTCATATTATTAGCCATATTATGCTTATATGATCGATAGAACGACAATTGCTATACTTATTACTCTTATTGTTATGAATCTAACTCATATTATTAGCCACATTATGCTTATATGATCGATAGAACTACAATTACTATACTCATTACTCTTATTATTATCAACCCAACTCATATTATTACCCATATTATGCTGATATGATCGATAGAACGACATTCACTATACTTATTACACTCACTGTTATCAATCTAACTCATATTATTAACCATATTATGCAGATATGATCGATAGAACGACAATTACTATACTTATGTCTCTTATTATTATCAATCTAACTCATATTATTAACCATATTATGCAGATATGATCGATCGAACGACAATTACTATACTTCTTACACTTATTATTATCAATCTAACTCATATTATTAGCCATATTATGCTTATATGATCGATAGTACGACAATTACTGTACTCATTGCTCTTATTATTATCAATCTAACTCATATTATTAACCATATTATGCAATTATGATCGACAGAACGACAATTACTATACTTATTACACTTATTATTATCAATCTAACTCATATTATTAGCCATATTATGCTGATATGATCGATAGAACGACAATTACTATACTTATTACTCTTATTATTATCAATCTAACTCATATTATTAGCCATATTGTGATTACATGAGCGATAGAACGACAATTACTATATTTATTACACTCCCTATTGTCAATCTAACTCATATTATTAACCATATTATGCAGATATGATCGATAGAACGACAATTACTATACTCATTACTCTTATTATTATCAATCTAACTCATGCTATTAGCCATATTATGGTTACATGATCGATATAACGACAATTACTATACTTATTACTCTTATTATTATCAATCTAACTCATATTATTAACCATATTATGCAGATATGATCGATAGAACGACAATTACTATACTTATTACTCTTATTATTATCAATCTAACTGATATTATTAGCCATATTGTGCGTATATGATCGATAGAACGACAATTACTATACTTATTACTCTTATTATTATAAATCTAACTCATATTATTAGCCATATTATGCTTATATGATCGATAGAACGACAATTACTATACTTATTACTCTTATTATTATAAATCTAACTCATATTATTAGCCATATTATGCTTATATGATCGATAGAACGAGAATTACTATACTCACTACTCTTAGTATTATCAATCTAACTCATATTATTAGCCATATTAGGCTTATATGATCGATAGTACGACAATTACTATACTCATTACTCTTATTATTATCAATCTCACTCATATTATTAGCCATATTGTGATTACATGAGCGATAGAACGACAATTACTATATTTATTACACTCACTATTATCAATCTAACTCATATTATTAACCATATTATGCAGATATGATCGATAGAACGACAATTACTATACTCATTACTCTTATTATTATCAATCTAACTCATGCTATTAGCCATATTATGGTTACATGATCGATATAACGACAATTACTATACTTATTACTCTTACTATTATCAATCTAACTCATATTATTAACCATATTATGCAGATATGATCGATAGAACGACAATTACTATACTTATTACTCTTATTATTATCAATCTAACTCATATTATTAGCCATATTGTGCGTATATGATCGATAGAACGACAATTACTATACTTATTACTCTTATTATTATAAATCTAACTCATATTATTAGCCATATTATGCTTATATGATCGATAGAACGACAATTACTATACTTATTACTCTTATTATTTTGAATCTAACTCATATTATTAGCCACATTATGCTTATATGATCGATAGAACTACAATTACTATACTCATTACTCTTATTATTATCAACCCAACTCATATTATTACCCATATTATGCTGATATGATCGATAGAACGACATTCACTATACTTATTACACTCACTATTATCAATCTAACTCATATTATTAGCCATATTATGGTTATATGATCGATAGAACTACAATTACTATACTCATTACTCTTATTATTATCAATCCAACTCATGCTATTAGCCATATTATGGTTATATGATCGATATAACGACAATTACTATACTTATTACTCTTATTATTATCAATCTAACTCATATTATTAAGCATATTATGCAGATATGATCGATAGAACGACAATTACTATACTTATTACTCTTATTATTATAAATCTAACTCATATTATTAGCCATATTATGCTTATATGATCGATAGAACGACAATAACTATACTTATTACTCTTATTATTATAAATCTAACTCATATTATTAGCCATATTATGCTTATATGATCGATAGAACGAGAATTACTATACTCACTACTCTTAGTATTATCAATCTAACTCATATTATTAGCCATATTAGGCTTATATGATCGATAGTACGACAATTACTATACTCATTACTCTTATTATTATCAATCTCACTCATATTATTAGCCATATTGTGATTACATGAGCGATAGAACGACAATTACTATATTTATTACACTCACTATTATCAATCTAACTCATATTATTAACCATATTATGCAGATATGATCGATAGAACGACAATTACTATACTCATTACTCTTATTATTATCAATCTAACTCATGCTATTAGCCATATTATGGTTACATGATCGATATAACGACAATTACTATACTTATTACTCTTACTATTATCAACCTAACTCATATTATTAACCATATTATGCAGATATGATCGATAGAACGACAATTACTATACTTATTACTCTTATTATTATCAATCTAACTCATATTATTAGCCATATTGTGCGTATATGATCGATAGAACGACAATTACTATACGTATTACTCTTATTATTATAAATCTAACTCATATTATTAGCCATATTATGCTTATATGATCGATAGAACCACAATTACTATACTTATTACTCTTATTATTATGAATCTAACTCATATTATTAGCCACATTATGCTTATATGATCGATAGAACTACAATTACTATACTCATTACTCTTATTATTATCAACACAACTCATATTATTACCCATATTATGCTGATATGATCGATAGAACGACATTCACTATACTTATTACACTCACTATTATCAATCTAACTCATATTATTAACCATATTATGCAGATATGATCGATAGAACGACAATTACTATACTTATTACTCTTATTATTATGAATCTAACTCATATTATTAGCCACATTATGCTTATATGATCGATAGGACTACAATTACTATACTCATTACTCTTATTATTATCAACCCAACTCATATTATTACCCATATTATGCTGATATGATCGATAGAACGACATTCACTATACTTATTACACTCACTATTATCAATCTAACTCATATTATTAGCCATATTATGGTTATATGATCGATAGAACGACAATTACTATACTCATTACTCTTATTATTATCAATCTAACTCATGCTATTAGCCATATTATGGTTACATGATCGATATAACGACAATTACTATACTTATTACTCTTATTATTATCAATCTAACTCATATTATTAACCATATTATGCAGATATGATCGATAGAACGACAATTACTATACTTATTACTCTTATTATTATCAATCTAACTGATATTATTAGCCATATTGTGCGTATATGATCGATATAACGACAATTACTATACTTATTACTCTTATTATTATAAATCTAACTCATATTATTAGCCATATTATGCTTATATGATCGATAGAACGACAATTACTATACTTATTACTCTTATTATTATAAATCTAACTCATATTATTAGCCATATTATGCTTATATGATCGATAGAACGAGAATTACTACACTCACTACTCTTAGTATTATCAATCTAACTCATATTATTAGCCATATTAGGCTTATATGATCGATAGTACGACAATTACTATACTCATTACTCTTATTATTATCAATCTCACTCATATTATTAGCCATATTGTGATTACATGAGCGATAGAACGACAATTACTATATTTATTACACTCACTATTATCAATCTAACTCATATTATTAACCATATTATGCAGATATGATCGATAGAACGACAATTACTATACTCATTACTCTTATTATTATCAATCTAACTCATGCTATTAGCCATATTATGGTTACATGATCGATAGAACGAGAATTACTATACTCACTACTCTTAGTATTATCAATCCAACTCATATTATTAGCCATATTATGGTTATATGATCGATAGAACGACAATTACTATACTTATTACTCTTATTATTATCAATCTAACTCATATTATTAGCCATATTGTGCGTATATGATCGATAGAACGACAATTACTATACTTATTACTCTTATTATTATAAATCTAACTCATATTATTAGCCATATTATGCTTATATGATCGATAGAACCACAATTACTATTCTTATTACTCTTATTATTATGAATCTAACTCATATTATTAGCCACATTATGCTTATATGATCGATAGAACTACAATTACTATACTCATTACTCTTATTATTATCAACCCAACTCATATTATTACCCATATTATGCTGATATGATCGATAGAACGACATTCACTATACTTATTACACTCACTAATCTAACTCATATTATTAGCCATATTATGGTTATATGATCGATAGAACTACAATTTCTATACTCATTACTCTTATTATTAACAATCCAACTCATGCTATTAGCCATATTATGGTTATATGATCGATATAACGACAATTACTATACTTATTACTCTTATTATTATCAATCTAACTCATATTATTAAGCATATTATGCAGATATGATCGATAGAACGACAATTACTATACTTATTACTCTTATTATTATCAATCTAACTCATATTATTAGCCATATTGTGCTTATATGATCGATAGAACGACAATTACTATACTTATTACTCTTATTATTATCAATCTAACTCATATTATTAGCCATATTGTGCGTATATGATCGATAGAACGACAATTACTATACTTATTACTCTTATTATTATAAATCTAACTCATATTATTAGCCATATTATGCTTATATGATCGATAGAACGACAATTGCTATACTTATTACTCTTATTATTATGAATCTAACTCATATTATTAGCACACATTATGCTTATATGATCGATAGAACTACAATTACTATACTCATTACTCTTATTATTATCAACCCAACTCATATTATTACCCATATTATGCTGATATGATCGATAGAACGACATTCACTATACTTATTACACTCACTATTATCAATCTAACTCATATTATTAGCCATATTATGGTTATATGATCGATAGAACTACAATTACTATACTCATTACTCTTATTATTATCAATCCAACTCATGCTATTAGCCATATTATGGTTATATGATCGATATAACGACAATTACTATACTTATTACTCTTATTATTATCAATCTAACTCATATTATTAAGCATATTATGCAGATATGATCGATAGAACGACAATTACTATACTTATTACTCTATTATTATAAATCTAACTCATATTATTAGCCATATTATGCTTATATGATCGATAGAACGACAATAACTATACTTATTACTCTTATTATTATAAATCTAACTCATATTATTAGCCATATTATGCTTATATGATCGATAGAACGAGAATTACTATACTCACTACTCTTAGTATTATCAATCTAACTCAATATTATTAGCCATATTAGGCTTATATGATCGATAGTACGACAATTACTATACTCATTACTCTTATTATTATCAATCTCACTCATATTATTAGCCATATTATGCTTATATGATCGATAGAACGAGAATTACTATACTCACTACTCTTAGTATTATCAATCCAACTCATATTATTAGCCATATTATGGTTATATGATCGATAGAACTACAATTACTATACTCATTACTCTTGTTATTATCAATCCAACTCATGCTATTAGCCATATTATGGTTATATGATCGATATAACGACAATTACTATACTTATTACTCTTATTATTATCAATCTAACTCATATTATTAAGCATATTATGCAGATATGATCGATAGAACGACAATTACTATACTTATTACTCTTATTATTATCAACCTAACTCATATTATTAGCCATATTGTGCTTAAATGATCGATAGAACGACAATTACTATACTTATTACTCTTTTATTATTAAATTAACTCATATTACTTAGCTTATTATGCTTATATATGATCGAATATCGAGACGAGAATTACTATACTCACTACTCTTAGTATTATCAATCTAACTCATATTATTAGCCATATTAGGCTTATATGATCGATAGTACGACAATTACTATACTCATTACTCTTATTATTATCAATCTAACTCATATTATTAGCCATATTGTGATTACATGAGCGATAGAACGACAATTACTATATTTATTACACTCACTATTATCAATCTAACTCATATTATTAACCATATTATGCAGATATGATCGATAGAACGACAATTACTATACTTATTACTCTTATTATTATCAACCTAACTCATATTATTAGCCATATTGTGCTTAAATGATCGATAGAACGACAATTACTATACTTATTACTCTTATTATTATAAATCTAACTCATATTATTAGCCTATTATGCTTATATGATCGATAGAACGAGAATTACTATACTCACTACTCTTAGTATTATCAATCTAACTCATATTATTAGCCATATTAGGCTTATATGATCGATAGTACGACAATTACTATACTCATTACTCTTATTATTATCAATCTAACTCAATATTATTAGCCATACTGTGATTACATAGAGCGATAGAACGACAATTACTATATTTATTACACTCACTATTATCAATCTAACTCATATTATTAACCATATTATGCAGATATGATCGATAGAACGACAATTACTATACTCATTACTCTTATTATTTATCAATCTAACTCATGCTATTAGCCATATTATGGTTACATGATCGATATAACGACAATTACTATTACTTATTACTCTTATTATTATCAATCTAACTCATATTATTAACCATATTATGCAGATATGATCGATAGAACGACAATTACTATACTTATTACTCTTATTATTATCAATCTAACTGATATTATTAGCCATATTGTGCGTATATGATCGATAGAACGACAATTACTATACTTATTACTCTTATTATTATAAATCTAACTCATATTATTAGCCATATTATGCTTATATGATCGATAGAACGACAATTACTATACTTATTACTCTTATTATTATAAATCTAACTCATATTATTAGCCATATTATGCTTATATGATCGATAGAACGAGAATTACTATACTCACTACTCTTAGTATTATCAATCTAACTCATATTATTAGCCATATTAGGCTTATATGATCGATAGTACGACAATTACTATACTCATTACTCTTATTATTATCAATCTCACTCATATTATTAGCCATATTGTGATTACATGAGCGATAGAACGACAATTACTATATTTATTACACTCACTATTATCAATCTAACTCATATTATTAACCATATTATGCAGATATGATCGATAGAACGACAATTACTATACTCATTACTCTTATTATTATCAATCTAACTCATGCTATTAGCCATATTATGGTTACATGATCGATATAACGACAATTACTATACTTATTACTCTTACTATTATCAATCTAACTCATATTATTAACCATATTATGCAGATATGATCGATAGAACGACAATTACTATACTTATTACTCTTATTATTATCAATCTAACTCATATTATTAGCCATATTGTGCGTATATGATCGATAGAACGACAATTACTATACTTATTACTCTTATTATTATAAATCTAACTCATATTATTAGCCATATTATGCTTATATGATCGATAGAACGACAATTACTATACTTATTACTCTTATTATTATGAATCTAACTCATATTATTAGCCACATTATGCTTATATGATCGATAGAACTACAATTACTATACTCATTACTCTTATTATTATCAACCCAACTCATATTATTACCCATATTATGCTGATATGATCGATAGAACGACATTCACTATACTTATTACACTCACTATTATCAATCTAACTCATATTATTAGCCATATTATGGTTATATGATCGATAGAACTACAATTACTATACTCATTACTCTTATTATTATCAATCCAACTCATGCTATTAGCCATATTATGGTTATATGATCGATATAACGACAATTACTATACTTATTACTCTTATTATTATCAATCTAACTCATATTATTAAGCATATTATGCAGATATGATCGATAGAACGACAATTACTATACTTATTACTCTTATTATTATAAATCTAACTCATATTATTAGCCATATTATGCTTATATGATCGATAGAACGACAATAACTATACTTATTACTCTTATTATTATAAATCTAACTCATATTATTAGCCATATTATGCTTATATGATCGATAGAACGAGAATTACTATACTCACTACTCTTAGTATTATCAATCTAACTCATATTATTAGCCATATTAGGCTTATATGATCGATAGTACGACAATTACTATACTCATTACTCTTATTATTATCAATCTCACTCATATTATTAGCCATATTGTGATTACATGAGCGATAGAACGACAATTACTATATTTATTACACTCACTATTATCAATCTAACTCATATTATTAACCATATTATGCAGATATGATCGATAGAACGACAATTACTATACTCATTACTCTTATTATTATCAATCTAACTCATGCTATTAGCCATATTATGGTTACATGATCGATATAACGACAATTACTATACTTATTACTCTTATTATTATCAATCTAACTCATATTATTAACCATATTATGCAGATATGATCGAGAACGACAATTACTATACTTATTACTCTTATTATTATCAATCTAACTGATATATTAGCCATATTGTGCGTATATGATCGATATAACGACAATTACTATACTTATTACTCTTATTATTATAAATCTAACTCATATTATTAGCCATATTATGCTTATATGATCGATAGAACGACAATTACTATACTTATTACTCTTATTATTATAAATCTAACTCATATTATTAGCCATATTATGCTTATATGATCGATAGAACGAGAATTACTACACTCACTACTCTTAGTATTATCAATCTAACTCATATTATTAGCCATATTAGGCTTATATGATCGATAGTACGACAATTACTATACTCATTACTCTTATTATTATCAATCTCACTCATATTATTAGCCATATTGTGATTACATGAGCGATAGAACGACAATTACTATATTTATTACACTCACTATTATCAATCTAACTCATATTATTAACCATATTATGCAGATATTATCGATAGAACGACAATTACTATACTCATTACTCTTATTATTATCAATCTAACTCATGCTATTAGCCATATTATGGTTACATGATCGATAGAACGAGAATTACTATACTCACTACTCTTAGTATTATCAATCCAACTCATATTATTAGCCATATTATGGTTATATGATCGATAGAACGACAATTACTATACTTATTACTCTTATTATTATCAATCTAACTCATATTATTAGCCATATTGTGCGTATATGATCGATAGAACGACAATTACTATACTTATTACTCTTATTATTATAAATCTAACTCATATTATTAGCCATATTATGCTTATATGATCGATAGAACCACAATTACTATACTTATTACTCTTATTATTATGAATCTAACTCATATTATTAGCCACATTATGCTTATATGATCGATAGAACTACAATTACTATACTCATTACTCTTATTATTATCAACACAACTCATATTATTACCCATATTATGCTGATATGATCGATAGAACGACATTCACTATACTTATTACACTCACTATTATCAATCTAACTCATATTATTAACCATATTATGCAGATATGATCGATAGAACGACAATTACTATACTTATTACTCTTATTATTATGAATCTAACTCATATTATTAGCCACATTATGCTTATATGATCGATAGGACTACAATTACTATACTCATTACTCTTATTATTATCAACCCAACTCATATTATTACCCATATTATGCTGATATGATCGATAGAACGACATTCACTATACTTATTACACTCACTATTATCAATCTAACTCATATTATTAGCCATATTATGGTTATATGATCGATAGAACTACAATTTCTATACTCATTACTCTTATTATTAACAATCCAACTCATGCTATTAGCCATATTATGGTTATATGATCGATATAACGACAATTACTATACTTATTACTCTTATTATTATCAATCTAACTCATATTATTAAGCATATTATGCAGATATGATCGATAGAACGACAATTACTATACTTATTACTCTTATTATTATCAATCTAACTCATATTATTAGCCATATTGTGCTTATATGATCGATAGAACGACAATTACTATACTTATTACTCTTATTATTATCAATCTAACTCATATTATTAGCCATATTGTGCGTATATGATCGATAGAACGACAATTACTATACTTATTACTCTTATTATTATAAATCTAACTCATATTATTAGCCATATTATGCTTATATGATCGATAGAACGACAATTGCTATACTTATTACTCTTATTATTATGAATCTAACTCATATTATTAGCCACATTATGCTTATATGATCGATAGAACTACAATTACTATACTCATTACTCTTATTATTATCAACCCAACTCATATTATTACCCATATTATGCTGATATGATCGATAGAACGACATTCACTATACTTATTACACTCACTATTATCAATCTAACTCATATTATTAGCCATATTATGGTTATATGATCGATAGAACTACAATTACTATACTCATTACTCTTATTATTATCAATCCAACTCATGCTATTAGCCATATTATGGTTATATGATCGATATAACGACAATTACTATACTTATTACTCTTATTATTATCAATCTAACTCATATTATTAAGCATATTATGCAGATATGATCGATAGAACGACAATTACTATACTTATTACTCTTATTATTATAAATCTAACTCATATTATTAGCCATATTATGCTTATATGATCGATAGAACGACAATAACTATACTTATTACTCTTATTATTATAAATCTAACTCATATTATTAGCCATATTATGCTTATATGATCGATAGAACGAGAATTACTATACTCACTACTCTTAGTATTATCAATCTAACTCATATTATTAGCCATATTAGGCTTATATGATCGATAGTACGACAATTACTATACTCATTACTCTTATTATTATCAATCTCACTCATATTATTAGCCATATTATGCTTATATGATCGATAGAACGAGAATTACTATACTCACTACTCTTAGTATTATCAATCCAACTCATATTATTAGCCATATTATGGTTATATGATCGATAGAACTACAATTACTATACTCATTACTCTTATTATTATCAATCCAACTCATGCTATTAGCCATATTATGGTTATATGATCGATATAACGACAATTACTATACTTATTACTCTTATTATTATCAATCTAACTCATATTATTAAGCATATTATGCAGATATGATCGATAGAACGACAATTACTATACTTATTACTCTTATTATTATCAACCTAACTCATATTATTAGCCATATTGTGCTTAAATGATCGATAGAACGACAATTACTATACTTATTACTCTTATTATTATAAATCTAACTCATATTATTAGCCTTATTATGCTTATATGATCGATAGAACGAGAATTACTATACTCACTACTCTTAGTATTATCAATCTAACTCATATTATTAGCCATATTAGGCTTATATGATCGATAGTACGACAATTACTATACTCATTACTCTTATTATTATCAATCTAACTCATATTATTAGCCATATTGTGATTACATGAGCGATAGAACGACAATTACTATATTTATTACACTCACTATTATCAATCTAACTCATATTATTAACCATATTATGCAGATATGATCGATAGAACGACAATTACTATACTCATTACTCTTATTATTATCAATCTAACTCATGCTATTAGCCATATTATGGTTACATGATCGATATAACGACAATTACTATACTTATTACTCTTATTATTATCAATCTAACTCATATTATTAACCATATTATGCAGATATGATCGATAGAACGACAATTACTATACTTATTACTCTTATTATTATCAATCTAACTGATATTATTAGCCATATTGTGCGTATATGATCGATAGAACGACAATTACTATACTTATTACTCTTATTATTATAAATCTAACTCATATTAATAGCCATATTATGGTTATATGATCGATAGAACTACAATTACTATACTCATTACTCTTATTATTATCAATCCAACTCATGCTATTAGCCATATTATGGTTATATGATCGATATAACGACAATTACTATACTTATTACTCTTATTATTATCAATCTAACTCATATTATTAAGCATATTATGCAGATATGATCGATAGAACGACAATTACTATACTTATTACTCTTATTATTATAAATCTAACTCATATTATTAGCCATATTATGCTTATATGATCGATAGAACGACAATAACTATACTTATTACTCTTATTATTATAAATCTAACTCATATTATTAGCCATATTATGCTTATATGATCGATAGAACGAGAATTACTATACTCACTACTCTTAGTATTATCAATCTAACTCATATTATTAGCCATATTAGGCTTATATGATCGATAGTACGACAATTACTATACTCATTACTCTTATTATTATCAATCTCACTCATATTATTAGCCATATTGTGATTACATGAGCGATAGAACGACAATTACTATATTTATTACACTCACTATTATCAATCTAACTCATATTATTAACCATATTATGCAGATATGATCGATAGAACGACAATTACTATACTCATTACTCTTATTATTATCAATCTAACTCATGCTATTAGCCATATTATGGTTACATGATCGATATAACGACAATTACTATACTTATTACTCTTACTATTATCAACCTAACTCATATTATTAACCATATTATGCAGATATGATCGATAGAACGACAATTACTATACTTATTACTCTTATTATTATCAATCTAACTCATATTATTAGCCATATTGTGCGTATATGATCGATAGAACGACAATTACTATACTTATTACTCTTATTATTATAAATCTAACTCATATTATTAGCCATATTATGCTTATATGATCGATAGAACCACAATTACTATACTTATTACTCTTATTATTATGAATCTAACTCATATTATTAGCCACATTATGCTTATATGATCGATAGAACTACAATTACTATACTCATTACTCTTATTATTATCAACACAACTCATATTATTACCCATATTATGCTGATATGATCGATAGAACGACATTCACTATACTTATTACGCTCACTATTATCAATCTAACTCATATTATTAACCATATTATGCAGATATGATCGATAGAACGACAATTACTATACTTATTACTCTTATTATTATGAATCTAACTCATATTATTAGCCACATTATGCTTATATGATCGATAGAACTACAATTACTATACTCATTACTCTTATTATTATCAACCCAACTCATATTATTACCCATATTATGCTGATATGATCGATAGAACGACATTCACTATACTTATTACACTCACTATTATCAATCTAACTCATATTATTAGCCATATTATGGTTATATGATCGATAGAACTACAATTTCTATACTCATTACTCTTATTATTATCAATCCAACTCATGCTATTAGCCATATTATGGTTATATGATCGATATAACGACAATTACTATACTTATTACTCTTATTATTATCAATCTAACTCATATTATTAAGCATATTATGCAGATATGATCGATAGAACGACAATTACTATACTTATTACTCTTATTATTATCAATCTAACTCATATTATTAGCCATATTGTGCTTATATGATCGATAGAACGACAATTACTATACTTATTACTCTTATTATTATCAATCTAACTCATATTATTAGCCATATTGTGCGTATATGATCGATAGAACGACAATTACTATACTTATTACTCTTATTATTATAAATCTAACTCATATTATTAGCCATATTATGCTTATATGATCGATAGAACGACAATTGCTATACTTATTACACTTATTGTTATGAATCTAACTCATATTATTAGCCACATTATGCTTATATGATCGATAGAACTACAATTACTATACTCATTACTCTTATTATTATCAACCCAACTCATATTATTACCCATATTATGCTGATATGATCGATAGAACGACATTCACTATACTTATTACACTCACTGTTATCAATCTAACTCATATTATTAACCATATTATGCAGATATGATCGATAGAACGACAATTACTATACTTATGTCTCTTATTATTATCAATCTAACTCATATTATTAACCATATTATGCAGATATGATCGGTCGAACGACAATTACTATACTTCTTACACTTATTATTATCAATCTAACTCATATTATTAGCCATATTATGCTTATATGATCGATAGTACGACAATTACTGTACTCATTGCTCTTATTATTATCAATCTAACTCATATTATTAACCATATTATGCAATTATGATCGACAGAACGACAATTACTATACTTATTACACTTATTATTATCAATCTAACTCATATTATTAGCCATATTATGCTTATATGATCGATAGAACGACAATTACTATACTTATTACTCTTATTATTATCAATCTAACTCATATTATTAGCCATATTGTGATTACATGAGCGATAGAACGACAATTACTATATTTATTACACTCCCTATTGTCAATCTAACTCATATTATTAACCATATTATGCAGATATGATCGATAGAACGACAATTACTATACTCATTACTCTTATTATTATCAATCTAACTCATGCTATTAGCCATATTATGGTTACATGATCGATATAACGACAATTACTATACTTATTACTCTTATTATTATCAATCTAACTCATATTATTAACCATATTATGCAGATATGATCGATAGAACGACAATTACTATACTTATTACTCTTATTATTATCAATCCAACTCATGCTATTAGCCATATTATGGTTATATGATCGATATAACGACAATTACTATACTTATTACTCTTATTATTATCAATCTAACTCATATTATTAAGCATATTATGCAGATATGATCGATAGAACGACAATTACTATACTTATTACTCTTATTATTATCAATCTAACTCATATTATTAGCCATATTGTGCTTATATGATCGATAGAACGACAATTACTATACTTATTACTCTTATTATTATCAATCTAACTCATATTATTAGCCATATTATGCTTATATGATCGATAGAACGAGAATTACTATACTCACTACTCTTAGTATTATCAATCCAACTCATATTATTAGCCATATTATGGTTATATGATCGATAGAACTACAATTACTATACTCATTACTCTTATTATTATCAATCCAACTCATGCTATTAGCCATATTATGGTTATATGATCGATATAACGACAATTACTATACTTATTACTCTTAGTATTATCAATCTAACTCATATTATTAAGCATATTATGCAGATATGATCGATAGAACGACAATTACTATACTTATTACTCTTATTATTATCAACCTAACTCATATTATTAGCCATATTGTGCTTAAATGATCGATAGAACGACAATTACTATACTTATTACTCTTATTATTATAAATCTAACTCATATTATTAGCCTTATTATGCTTATATGATCGATAGAACGAGAATTACTATACTCACTACTCTTAGTATTATCAATCTAACTCATATTATTAGCCATATTAGGCTTATATGATCGATATAACGACAATTACTATACTCATTACTTTTATTATTATCAATCTAACTCATATTATTAGCCATACTGTGATTACATGAGCGATAGAACGACAATTACTATATTTATTACACTCACTATTATCAATCTAACTCATATTATTAACCATATTATGCAGATATGATCGATAGAACGACAATTACTATACTCATTACTCTTATTATTATCAATCTAACTCATGCTATTAGCCATATTATGGTTACATGATCGATATAACGACAATTACTATACTTATTACTCTTATTATTATCAATCTAACTCATATTATTAACCATATTATGCAGATATGATCGATAGAACGACAATTACTATACTTATTACTCTTATTATTATCAATCTAACTGATATTATTAGCCATATTGTGCGTATATGATCGATAGAACGACAATTACTATACTTATTACTCTTATTATTATAAATCTAACTCATATTATTAGCCATATTATGCTTATATGATCGATAGAACGACAATTACTATACTTATTACTCTTATTATTATGAATCTAACTCATATTATTAGCCACATTATGCTTATATGATCGATAGAACTACAATTACTATACTCATTACTCTTATTATTATCAACCCAACTCATATTATTACCCATATTATGCTGATATGATCGATAGAACGACATTCACTATACTTATTACACTCACTATTAACAATCTAACTCATATTATTAGCCATATTATGGTTATATGATCGATAGAACTACAATTACTATACTCATTACTCTTATTATTATCAATCCAACTCATGCTATTAGCCATATTATGGTTATATGATCGATATAACGACAATTACTATACTTATTACTCTTATTATTATCAATCTAACTCATATTATTAAGCATATTATGCAGATATGATCGATAGAACGACAATTACTATACTTATTACTCTTATTATTATAAATCTAACTCATATTATTAGCCATATTATGCTTATATGATCGATAGAACGACAATAACTATACTTATTACTCTTATTATTATAAATCTAACTCATATTATTAGCCATATTATGCTTATATGATCGACAGAACGAGAATTACTATACTCACTACTCTTAGTATTATCAATCTAACTCATATTATTAGCCATATTAGGCTTATATGATCGATAGTACGACAATTACTATACTCATTACTCTTATTATTATCAATCTCACTCATATTATTAGCCATATTGTGATTACATGAGCGATAGAACGACAATTACTATATTTATTACACTCACTATTATCAATCTAACTCATATTATTAACCATATTATGCAGATATGATCGATAGAACGACAATTACTATACTCATTACTCTTATTATTATCAATCTAACTCATGCTATTAGCCATATTATGGTTACATGATCGATATAACGACAATTACTATACTTATTACTCTTACTATTATCAACCTAACTCATATTATTAACCATATTATGCAGATATGATCGATAGAACGACAATTACTATACTTATTACTCTTATTATTATCAATCTAACTCATATTATTAGCCATATTGTGCGTATATGATCGATAGAACGACAATTACTATACGTATTATTACTATACTTATTACTCTTATTATTATAAATCTAACTCATATTATTAGCCATATTATGCTTATATGATCGATAGAACCACAATTACTATACTTATTACTCTTATTATTATGAATCTAACTCATATTATTAGCCACATTATGCTTATATGATCGATAGAACTACAATTACTATACTCATTACTCTTATTATTATCAACACAACTCATATTATTACCCATATTATGCTGATATGATCGATAGGACGACATTCACTATACTTATTACACTCACTATTATCAATCTAACTCATATTATTAACCATATTATGCAGATATGATCGATAGAACGACAATTACTATACTTATTACTCTTATTATTATGAATCTAACTCATATTATTAGCCACATTATGCTTATATGATCGATAGGACTACAATTACTATACTCATTACTCTTATTATTATCAACCCAACTCATATTATTACCCATATTATGCTGATATGATCGATAGAACGACATTCACTATACTTACTACACTCACTATTATCAATCTAACTCATATTATTAGCCATATTATGGTTATATGATCGATAGAACTAGAATTTCTATACTCATTACTCTTATTATTATCAATCCAACTCATGCTATTAGCCATATTATGGTTATATGATCGATATAACGACAATTACTATACTTATTACTCTTATTATTATCAATCTAACTCATATTATTAAGCATATTATGCAGATATGATCGATAGAACGACAATTACTATACTTATTACTCTTATTGTTATCAATCTAACTCATATTATTAGCCATATTGTGCTTATATGATCGATAGAACGACAATTACTATACTTATTACTCTTATTATTATCAATCTAACACATATTATTAGCCATATTGTGCGTATATGATCGATAGAACGAGAATTACTATACTCACTACTCTTAGTATTATCAATCTAACTCATATTATTAGCCATATTAGGCTTATATGATCGATAGTACGACAATTACTATACTCATTACTCTTATTATTATCAATCTAACTCATATTATTAGCCATATTGTGATTACATGAGCGATAGAACGACAATTACTATATTTATTACACTCACTATTATCAATCTAACTCATATTATTAACCATATTATGCAGATATGATCGATAGAACGACAATTACTATACTCATTACTCTTATTATTATCAATCTAACTCATGCTATTAGCCATATTATGGTTACATGATCGATATAACGACAATTACTATACTTATTACTCTTATTATTATCAATCTAACTCATATTATTAACCATATTATGCAGATATGATCGATAGAACGACAATTACTATACTTATTACTCTTATTATTATCAATCTAACTGATATTATTAGCCATATTGTGCGTATATGATCGATATAACGACAATTACTATACTTATTACTCTTATTATTATAAATCTAACTCATATTATTAGCCATATTATGCTTATATGATCGATAGAACGACAATTACTATACTTATTACTCTTATTATTATAAATCTAACTCATATTATTAGCCATATTATGCTTATATGATCGATAGAACGAGAATTACTACACTCACTACTCTTAGTATTATCAATCTAACTCATATTATTAGCCATATTAGGCTTATATGATCGATAGTACGACAATTACTATACTCATTACTCTTATTATTATCAATCTCACTCATATTATTAGCCATATTGTGATTACATGAGCGATAGAACGACAATTACTATATTTATTACACTCACTATTATCAATCTAACTCATATTATTAACCATATTATGCAGATATGATCGATAGAACGACAATTACTATACTCATTACTCTTATTATTATCAATCTAACTCATGCTATTAGCCATATTATGGTTACATGATCGATAGAACGAGAATTACTATACTCACTACTCTTAGTATTATCAATCCAACTCATATTATTAGCCATATTATGGTTATATGATCGATAGAACGACAATTACTATACTTATTACTCTTATTATTATCAATCTAACTCATATTATTAGCCATATTGTGCGTATATGATCGATAGAACGACAATTACTATACTTATTACTCTTATTATTATAAATCTAACTCATATTATTAGCCATATTATGCTTATATGATCGATAGAACCACAATTACTATACTTATTACTCTTATTATTATGAATCTAACTCATATTATTAGCCACATTATGCTTATATGATCGATAGAACTACAATTACTATACTCATTACTCTTATTATTATCAACACAACTCATATTATTACCCATATTATGCTGATATGATCGATAGAACGACATTCACTATACTTATTACACTCACTATTATCAATCTAACTCATATTATTAAGCATATTATGCAGATATGATCGATAGAACGACAATTACTATACTTATTACTCTTATTATTATGAATCTAACTCATATTATTAGCCACATTATGCTTATATGATCGATAGGACTACAATTACTATACTCATTACTCTTATTATTATCAACCCAACTCATATTATTACCCATATTATGCTGATATGATCGATAGAACGACATTCACTATACTTATTACACTCACTATTATCAATCTAACTCATATTATTAGCCATATTATGGTTATATGATCGATAGAACTACAATTTCTATACTCATTACTCTTATTATTATCAATCCAACTCATGCTATTAGCCATATTATGGTTATATGATCGATATAACGACAATTACTATAGTTATTACTCTTATTATTATCAATCTAACTCATATTATTAAGCATATTATGCAGATATGATCGATAGAACGACAATTACTATACTTATTACTCTTATTATTATCAATCTAACTCATATTATTAGCCATATTGTGCTTATATGATCGATAGAACGACAATTACTATACTTATTACTCTTATTATTATCAATCTAACTCATATTATTAGCCATATTGTGCGTATATGATCGATAGAACGACAATTACTATACTTATTACTCTTATTATTATAAATCTAACTCATATTATTAGCCATATTATGCTTATATGATCGATAGAACGACAATTGCTATACTTATTACTCTTATTATTATGAATCTAACTCATATTATTAGCCACATTATGCTTATATGATCGATAGAACTACAATTACTATACTCATTACTCTTATTATTATCAACCCAACTCATATTATTACCCATATTATGCTGATATGATCGATAGAACTACATTCACTATACTTATTACACTCACTGTTATCAATCTAACTCATATTATTAACCATATTATGCAGATATGATCGATAGAACGACAATTACTATACTCATTACTCTTATTATTATCAATCTAACTCATGCTATTAGCCATATTATGGTTACATGATCGATATAACGACAATTACTATACTTATTACTCTTATTATTATCAATCTAACTCATATTATTAACCATATTATGCAGATATGATCGATAGAACGACAATTACTATACTTATTACTCTTATTATTATCAATCTAACTCATATTATTAACCATATTATGCAGATATGATCGATCGAACGACAATTACTATACTTCTTACACTTATTATTATCAATCTAACTCATATTATTAGCCATATTATGCTTATATGATCGATAGTACGACAATTACTATACTCATTGCTCTTATTATTATCAATCTAACTCATATTATTAACCATATTATGCAATTATGATCGACAGAACGACAATTACTATACTTATTACACTTATTATTATCAATCTAACTCATATTATTAGCCATATTATGCTTATATGATCGATAGAACGACAATTACTATACTTATTACTCTTATTATTATCAATCTAACTCATATTATTAGCCATATTGTGATTACATGAGCGATAGAACGACAATTACTATATTTATTACACTCCCTATTGTCAATCTAACTCATATTATTAACCATATTATGCAGATATGATCGATAGAACGACAATTACTATACTCATTACTCTTATTATTATCAATCTAACTCATGCTATTAGCCATATTATGGTTACATGATCGATATAACGACAATTACTATACTTATTACTCTTATTATTATCAATCTAACTCATATTATTAACCATATTATGCAGATATGATCGATAGAACGACAATTACTATACTTATTACTCTTATTATTATCAATCCAACTCATGCTATTAGCCATATTATGGTTATATGATCGATATAACGACAATTACTATACTTATTACTCTTATTATTATCAATCTAACTCATATTATTAAGCATATTATGCAGATATGATCGATAGAACGACAATTACTATACTTATTACTCTTATTATTATCAATCTAACTCATATTATTAGCCATATTGTGCTTATATGATCGATAGAACGACAATTACTATACTTATTACTCTTATTATTATCAATCTAACTCATATTATTAGCCATATTATGGTTATATGATCGATAGAACTACAATTACTATACTCATTACTCTTATTATTATCAATCCAACTCATGCTATTAGCCATATTATGGTTATATGATCGATATAACGACAATTACTATACTTATTACTCTTATTATTATAAATCTAACTCATATTATTAGCCTTATTATGCTTATATGATCGATAGAACGAGAATTACTATACTCACTACTCTTAGTATTATCAATCTAACTCATATTATTAGCCATATTAGGCTTATATGATCGATAGTACGACAATTACTATACTCATTACTCTTATTATTATCAATCTAACTCATATTATTAGCCATATTGTGATTACATGAGCGATAGAACGACAATTACTATATTTATTACACTCACTATTATCAATCTAACTCATATTATTAACCATATTATGCAGATATGATCGATAGAACGACAATTACTATACTCATTACTCTTATTATTATGAATCTAACTCATATTATTAGCCACATTATGCTTATATGATCGATAGAACTACAATTACTATACTCATTACTCTTATTATTATCAACCCAACTCATATTATTACCCATATTATGCTGATATGATCGATAGAACGACATTCACTATACTTATTACACTCACTATTATCAATCTAACTCATATTATTAGCCATATTAGGCTTATATGATCGATAGTACGACAATTACTATACTCATTACTCGTATTATTATCAATCTCACTCATATTATTAGCCATATTATGCTTATATGATCGATAGAACGAGAATTACTATACTCACTACTCTTAGTATTATCAATCCAACTCATATTATTAGCCATATTATGGTTATATGATCGATAGAACTACAATTACTATACTCATTACTCTTATTATTATCAATCCAACTCATGCTATTAGCCATATTATGGTTATATGATCGATATAACGACAATTACTATACTTATTACTCTTATTATTATCAATCTAACTCATATTATTAAGCATATTATGCAGATATGATCGATAGAACGACAATTACTATACTTATTACTCTTATTATTATCAACCTAACTCATATTATTAGCCATATTGTGCTTAAATGATCGATAGAACGACAATTACTATACTTATTACTCTTATTATTATAAATCTAACTCATATTATTAGCCTTATTATGCTTATATGATCGATAGAACGAGAATTACTATACTCACTACTCTTAGTATTATCAATCTAACTCATATTATTAGCCATATTAGGCTTATATGATCGATAGTACGACAATTACTATACTCATTACTCTTATTATTATCAATCTAACTCATATTATTAGCCATATTGTGATTACATGAGCGATAGAACGACAATTACTATATTTATTACACTCACTATTATCAATCTAACTCATATTATTAACCATATTATGCAGATATGATCGATAGAACGACAATTACTATACTCATTACTCTTATTATTATCAATCTAACTCATGCTATTAGCCATATTATGGTTACATGATCGATATAACGACAATTACTATACTTATTACTCTTATTATTATCAACCTAACTCATATTATTAACCATATTATGCAGATATGATCGATAGAACGACAATTACTATACTTATTACTCTTATTATTATCAATCTAACTGATATTATTAGCCATATTGTGCGTATATGATCGATAGAACGACAATTACTATACTTATTACTCTTATTATTATAAATCTAACTCATATTATTAGCCATATTATGCTTATATGATCGATAGAACTACAATTACTATACTCATTACTCTTATTATTATCAACACAACTCATATTATTACCCATATTATGCTGATATGATCGATAGAACGACATTCACTATACTTATTACACTCACTATTATCAATCTAACTCATATTATTAACCATATTATGCAGATATGATCGATAGAACGACAATTACTATACTTATTACTCTTATTATTATGAATCTAACTCATATTATTAGCCACATTATGCTTATATGATCGATAGAACTACAATTACTATACTCATTACTCTTATTATTATCAACCCAACTCATATTATTACCCATATTATGCTGATATGATCGATAGAACGACATTCACTATACTTATTACACTCACTATTATCAATCTAACTCATATTATTAGCCATATTATGGTTATATGATCGATAGAACTACAATTTCTATACTCATTACTCTTATTATTATCAATCCAACTCATGCTATTAGCCATATTATGGTTATATGATCGATATAACGACAATTACTATACTTATTACTCTTATTATTATCAATCTAACTCATATTATTAAGCATATTATGCAGATATGATCGATAGAACGACAATTACTATACTTATTACACTTATTATTATCAATCTAACTCATATTATTAGCCATATTGTGCTTATATGATCGATAGAACGACAATTACTATACTTATTACTCTTATTATTATCAATCTAACTCATATTATTAGCCATATTGTGCGTATATGATCGATAGAACGACAATTACTATACTTATTACTCTTATTATTATAAATCTAACTCATATTATTAGCCATATTATGCTTATATGATCGATAGAACGACAATTGCTATACTTATTACTCTTATTGTTATGAATCTAACTCATATTATTAGCCACATTATGCTTATATGATCGATAGAACTACAATTACTATACTCATTACTCTTATTATTATCAACCCAACTCATATTATTACCCATATTATGCTGATATGATCGATAGAACGACATTCACTATACTTATTACACTCACTGTTATCAATCTAACTCATATTATTAACCATATTATGCAGATATGATCGATAGAACGACAATTACTATACTTATGTCTCTTATTATTATCAATCTAACTCATATTATTAACCATATTATGCAGATATGATCGATCGAACGACAATTACTATACTTCTTACACTTATTATTATCAATCTAACTCATATTATTAGCCATATTATGCTTATATGATCGATAGTACGACAATTACTGTACTCATTGCTCTTATTATTATCAATCTAACTCATATTATTAACCATATTATGCAATTATGATCGACAGAACGACAATTACTATACTTATTACACTTATTATTATCAATCTAACTCATATTATTAGCCATATTATGCTTATATGATCGATAGAACGACAATTACTATACTTATTACTCTTATTATTATCAATCTAACTCATATTATTAGCCATATTGTGATTACATGAGCGATAGAACGACAATTACTATATTTATTTCACTCCCTATTGTCAATCTAACTCATATTATTAACCATATTATGCAGATATGATCGATAGAACGACAATTACTATACTCATTACTCTTATTATTATCAATCTAACTCATGCTATTAGCCATATTATGGTTACATGATCGATATAACGACAATTACTATACTTATTACTCTTATTATTATCAATCTAACTCATATTATTAACCATATTATGCAGATATGATCGATAGAACGACAATTACTATACTTATTACTCTTATTATTATCAATCCAACTCATGCTATTAGCCATATTATGGTTATATGATCGATATAACGACAATTACTATACTTATTACTCTTATTATTATCAATCTAACTCATATTATTAAGCATATTATGCAGATATGATCGATAGAACGACAATTACTATACTTATTACTCTTATTATTATCAATCTAACTCATATTATTAGCCATATTGTGCTTATATGATCGATAGAACGACAATTACTATACTTATTACTCTTATTATTATCAATCTAACTCATATTATTAGCCATATTATGCTTATATGATCGATAGAACGAGAATTACTATACTCACTACTCTTAGTATTATCAATCCAACTCATATTATTAGCCATATTATGGTTATATGATCGATAGAACTACAATTACTATACTCATTACTCTTATTATTATCAATCCAACTCATGCTATTAGCCATATTATGGTTATATGATCGATATAACGACAATTACTATACTTATTACTCTTAGTATTATCAATCTAACTCATATTATTAAGCATATTATGCAGATATGATCGATAGAACGACAATTACTATACTTATTACTCTTATTATTATCAACCTAACTCATATTATTAGCCATATTGTGCTTAAATGATCGATAGAACGACAATTACTATACTTATTACTCTTATTATTATAAATCTAACTCATATTATTAGCCTTATTATGCTTATATGATCGATAGAACGAGAATTACTATACTCACTACTCTTAGTATTATCAATCTAACTCATATTATTAGCCATATTAGGCTTATATGATCGATAGTACGACAATTACTATACTCATTACTCTTATTATTATCAATCTAACTCATATTATTAGCCATACTGTGATTACATGAGCGATAGAACGACAATTACTATATTTATTACACTCACGATTATCAATCTAACTCATATTATTAACCATATTATGCAGATATGATCGATAGAACGACAATTACTATACTCATTACTCTTATTATTATCAATCTAACTCATGCTATTAGCCATATTATGGTTACATGATCGATATAACGACAATTACTATACTTATTACTCTTATTATTATCAATCTAACTCATATTATTAACCATATTATGCAGATATGATCGATAGAACGACAATTACTATACTTATTACTCTTATTATTATCAATCTAACTGATATTATTAGCCATATTGTGCGTATATGATCGATAGAACGACAATTACTATACTTATTACTCTTATTATTATAAATCTAACTCATATTATTAGCCATATTATGCTTATATGATCGATAGAACGACAATTACTATACTTATTACTCTTATTATTATAAATCTAACTCATATTATTAGCCATATTATGCTTATATGATCGATAGAACGAGAATTACTATACTCACTACTCTTAGTATTATCAATCTAACTCATATTATTAGCCATATTAGGCTTATATGATCGGTAGTACGACAATTACTATACTCATTACTCTTATTATTATCAATCTCACTCATATTATTAGCCATATTGTGATTACATGAGCGATAGAACGACAATTACTATATTTATTACACTCACTATTATCAATCTAACTCATATTATTAACCATATTATGCAGATATGATCGATAGAACGACAATTACTATACTCATTACTCTTATTATTATCAATCTAACTCATGCTATTAGCCATATTATGGTTACATGATCGATATAACGACAATTACTATACTTATTACTCTTACTATTATCAATCTAACTCATATTATTAACCATATTATGCAGATATGATCGATAGAACGACAATTACTATACTTATTACTCTTATTATTATCAATCTAACTCATATTATTAGCCATATTGTGCGTATATGATCGATAGAACGACAATTACTATACTTATTACTCTTATTATTATAAATCTAACTCATATTATTAGCCATATTATGCTTATATGATCGATAGAACGACAATTACTATACTTATTACTCTTATTATTATAAATCTAACTCATATTATTAGCCATATTATGCTTATATGATCGATAGAACGACAATAACTATACTTATTACTCTTATTATTATAAATCTAACTCATATTATTAGCCATATTATGCTTATATGATCGATAGAACGAGAATTACTATACTCACTACTCTTAGTATTATCAATCTAACTCATATTATTAGCCATATTAGGCTTATATGATCGATAGTACGACAATTACTATACTCATTACTCTTATTATTATCAATCTCACTCATATTATTAGCCATATTGTGATTACATGAGCGATAGAACGACAATTACTATATTTATTACACTCACTATTATCAATCTAACTCATATTATTAACCATATTATGCAGATATGATCGATAGAACGACAATTACTATACTCATTACTCTTATTATTATCAATCTAACTCATGCTATTAGCCATATTATGGTTACATGATCGATATAACGACAATTACTATACTTATTACTCTTACTATTATCAACCTAACTCATATTATTAACCATATTATGCAGATATGATCGATAGAACGACAATTACTATACTTATTACTCTTATTATTATCAATCTAACTCATATTATTAGCCATATTGTGCGTATATGATCGATAGAACGACAATTACTATACTTATTACTCTTATTATTATAAATCTAACTCATATTATTAGCCATATTATGCTTATATGATCGATAGAACCACAATTACTATACTTATTACTCTTATTATTATGAATCTAACTCATATTATTAGCCACATTATGCTTATATGATCGATAGAACTACAATTACTATACTCATTACTCTTATTATTATCAACCCAACTCATATTATTACCCATATTATGCTGATATGATCGATAGAACGACATTCACTATACTTATTACACTCACTATTATCAATCTAACTCATATTATTAGCCATATTATGGTTATATGATCGATAGAACTACAATTTCTATACTCATTACTCTTATTATTATCAATCCAACTCATGCTATTAGCCATATTATGGTTATATGATCGATATAACGACAATTACTATACTTATTACTCTTATTATTATCAATCTAACTCATATTATTAAGCATATTATGCAGATATGATCGATAGAACGACAATTACTATACTTATTACTCTTATTATTATCAATCTAACTCATATTATTAGCCATATTGTGCTTATATGATCGATAGAACGACAATTACTATACTTATTACTCTTATTATTATCAATCTAACTCATATTATTAGCCATATTGTGCGTATATGATCGATAGAACGACAATTACTATACTTATTACTCTTATTATTATAAATCTAACTCATATTATTAGCCATATTATGCTTATATGATCGATAGAACGACAATTGCTATACTTATTACTCTTATTGTTATGAATCTAACTCATATTATTAGCCACATTATGCTTATATGATCGATAGAACTACAATTACTATACTCATTACTCTTATTATTATCAACCCAACTCATATTATTACCCATATTATGCTGATATGATCGATAGAACGACATTCACTATACTTATTACACTCACTGTTATCAATCTAACTCATATTATTAACCATATTATGCAGATATGATCGATAGAACGACAATTACTATACTTATGTCTCTTATTATTATCAATCTAACTCATATTATTAACCATATTATGCAGATATGATCGATCGAACGACAATTACTATACTTCTTACACTTATTATTATCAATCTAACTCATATTATTAGCCATATTATGCTTATATGATCGATAGTACGACAATTACTGTACTCATTGCTCTTATTATTATCAATCTAACTCATATTATTAACCATATTATGCAATTATGATCGACAGAACGACAATTACTATACTTATTACACTTATTATTATCAATCTAACTCATATTATTAGCCATATTATGCTTATATGATCGATAGAACGACAATTACTATACTTATTACTCTTATTATTATCAATCTAACTCATATTATTAGCCATATTGTGATTACATGAGCGATAGAACGACAATTACTATATTTATTACACTCCCTATTGTCAATCTAACTCATATTATTAACCATATTATGCAGATATGATCGATAGAACGACAATTACTATACTCATTACTCTTATTATTATCAATCTAACTCATGCTATTAGCCATATTATGGTTACATGATCGATATAACGACAATTACTATACTTATTACTCTTATTATTATCAATCTAACTCATATTATTAACCATATTATGCAGATATGATCGATAGAACGACAATTACTATACTTATTACTCTTATTATTATCAATTCAACTCATGCTATTAGCCATATTATGGTTATATGATCGATATAACGACAATTACTATACTTATTACTCTTATTATTATCAATCTAACTCATATTATTAAGCATATTATGCAGATATGATCGATAGAACGACAATTACTATACTTATTACTCTTATTATTATCAATCTAACTCATATTATTAGCCATATTGTGCTTATATGATCGATAGAACGACAATTACTATACTTATTACTCTTATTATTATCAATCTAACTCATATTATTAGCCATATTATGCTTATATGATCGATAGAACGAGAATTACTATACTCACTACTCTTAGTATTATCAATCCAACTCATATTATTAGCCATATTATGGTTATATGATCGATAGAACTACAATTACTATACTCATTACTCTTATTATTATCAATCCAACTCATGCTATTAGCCATATTATGGTTATATGATCGATATAACGACAATTACTATACTTATTACTCTTAGTATTATCAATCTAACTCATATTATTAAGCATATTATGCAGATATGATCGATAGAACGACAATTACTATACTTATTACTCTTATTATTATCAACCTAACTCATATTATTAGCCATATTGTGCTTAAATGATCGATAGAACGACAATTACTATACTTATTACTCTTATTATTATAAATCTAACTCATATTATTAGCCTTATTATGCTTATATGATCGATAGAACGAGAATTACTATACTCACTACTCTTAGTATTATCAATCTAACTCATATTATTAGCCATATTAGGCTTATATGATCGATAGTACGACAATTACTATACTCATTACTCTTATTATTATCAATCTAACTCATATTATTAGCCATACTGTGATTACATGAGCGATAGAACGACAATTACTATATTTATTACACTCACTATTATCAATCTAACTCATATTATTAACCATATTATGCAGATATGATCGATAGAACGACAATTACTATACTCATTACTCTTATTATTATCAATCTAACTCATGCTATTAGCCATATTATGGTTACATGATCGATATAACGACAATTACTATACTTATTACTCTTATTATTATCAATCTAACTCATATTATTAACCATATTATGCAGATATGATCGATAGAACGACAATTACTATACTTATTACTCTTATTATTATCAATCTAACT